>NW_027530625.1:1879367-1879545 GCF_008692635.1 Crocuta crocuta
GGGGGGGGGGTGCAGAGACTTTGGCGGCCTCCACAGTCGGGAGGTCACAGTGACAGTCCTACTGAATGGAGCCCAGAAGTCCCCATCTCACCTTCAGGTTTCCTCGTCCAGGGCTGAAATAGAGGGTTGACCGCCTGGGTACGGGCCCCGGAGCCCCCATTTCTTCCTTCCCGAGATT
>NW_027530625.1:1879598-1896972 GCF_008692635.1 Crocuta crocuta
GGCAGGGGCCACCCGGTGCCAGCGGGAGGCATCCTCGTGCTGGGCCAGGATCAGGACTCTCTGGGCGGTGGCTTCTCGGCGCGCGATGCCTTCAGCGGCAACCTCACCGACTTTCATCTATGGGCGCGGGCTCTGAGCCCCGCACAGCTGCGTCGGGCACGGGCTTGCGCGCCGCCACGCGGCGGCCTGCTCTTCCGCTGGGACCTGGGCGCCCTGGACGTCACGCCCTCGCTGTTGCCGCCCCTGCTGGTGCGCCTACTCTGTCCGGGTACGAGTACGGTCCCCCGCGCCCCTTCGCTGATAGGCCCTGCCCCGCCTTTCGGCTCAACGCCCCGCCCCCTGGCTCCTATAGGCTTCCTTGTGAGCTCACGACCCAGCCCACCATTTGCGAACCTGGCCTCGCCGGCTCTGGTCACGCCCTCCCCCTCCAAGCCACCCAGACGTAGGGCAAAAGCCTGATGTACAGTCCCAGGAGCTTGAGTAGGCACAACCCTTGGCCGCCTTGCCCAGCCTTGTGTTGGCTGCAGCGCCCTTCACCTGGGTTACCACGTCGCCCTCTACCTCCAGGGCCAGACGTCCTGGCCCCCGAAGGTGTGCAGGCACCTCCAAGGCCTGAACAGGTGGGTGGGTCACAGGGACTGCTGGAGAGCCAGGATAAAGCCGTGACACTTCTCCTATCCCTGCCAGTGCCCTCAGAAGAGTGCCCTACGTGGAACCCAGGATCCCGCACCGAGGGCTCTTTGCTCTGCCTTCAACCACGGCCCTTCCTTTGCTGCTACCGGACAGGTGCGCCCTGGCAGTGCCCAGGGCTCTGCTGAGGGGGAAGCTGGGTATGGACCAGTGTAGGCTGGGAGGGAGTGAGCACTTGGCACGGACTGGGAATTTAGAATCTCCTAGAAGTCTCAGGGCCTCCACAGAGTCCAAACCACAGGATGGCAGAGCCAGACAGACCTGGGGATGAATCCCAGCTGTGTGTCCTTGGGCAAATTATTTTGCCATTGTATGACTCAGTTTCCCCATCTAGAACACTGTGTAAGGCTCTGGACGCACAGCTATTAATATGCTCTTCCTCTCTCAGCAGCAAATGGTGGGCAGGGCACCTCTGGGCAGTGTTGCTCGGGACCCAGCCTGGCATCCCCTCCTTTGCAGAGACTTATCAGCGGCTGCAGGATGCCCAGTCATGGCCTGGCCAGGATGTTATCAGCCGAGTCAATACCTTGGCTAACACCATTGTGGTGAGACCCCTTCCAGGGGCCTGAAGAGTCTGGGGACACTATGGGTCACCTCCCTGCATCCCAGTTTCCTCATTTATAAAGGGGATGCCCACCTAATGTGTCTTCAGGAATTAAGGTAGTTCATATTCCCTACTTTGGAACCCTGGAGAGCTGGGTTGGACATGTGCCCACTAAGAAGACCCTGGTGGGGCCGGAGTATGATCCCTGGGAGGTCCCTTCCTAACAGCCAGACCGGCAGTAAGTGGCGCCTCTGCTCACAGCTGCTCCCTGACCCGCTTTCTGAAGCCGCTGGAGACCTGTCGCTGGCTGAGGCCCCCAGCTTCCTGGGCATCCTGGAGAGGGTCCTGGCAGAGGAGGCAGCTCCGCTGGGGCCAGCTGCGCTGCTGGCTGTCATGCACTTCCTAAGGAGAGTGGCAGCCCTCGGGGCTGGGGAGCCAGAGCCCTTAACAGGGCCCTGGGAGCAGCTAGGCCAGCGTGTCGTGTCTGTGGCCAGCTTGGTCCTGGAGGAGCAGGTGGCTGGCGCGTGGCTCTCAGTCAGCGAGGTGAGGCTGGCAGCGAGGTTCCACCCTCGCCACCCTTGTTGTGTAGCCATGGGCGACTCGGCACCCATCACTGGGCTCCATCTCTCCATCCATCAAGAGAAGCTCCTCTCTTACCTAATTATGCAAGTTGAACGTCTACATACAACTGCTCTTGAATAATAGCTTCTGTGGTTGGAAATAAGAGCCGCTAATCCATAAGGATCTCCCCCATATCCAAGAATCTGCTGACCACCTACTCTAGGCGGAGTATTCAGGCCGTCTTGTCTTCCAAAACAGCGCAGATGCTCAGGAGAACATGAGAGATGCCATCCAGATGGCGTGGGTGCTGGAAATGTCATCCTGGTCGAAGTGGCTGTAGGCTGGGGAGTGACTGGCCTAGAGAAGGGTCATAGACATCACCTGAGAGCCTTTGGGGCAGAAGCAGCAGAGATGGTGCCCCTGTGGCCTTGGAGGACAGAACCGGGACCTAGGCTTGGGAACGGGGTGGAGGTGACACAGTGTGGGCGGCTGGCCCCACAGAATGGTTCCCCTGCTCAGGCAGTGAGCGCCCATCCTGGGAAGGGTGTAAACCCACTTTTGACTGAGGGGCTGAGGCACTGTGGTAGGCAAGGAAAAGCTAGACTCTGAACCCTGGTTTCCCGGCCCCCCCCCCCCGAGAACGGAGGNAATCTCAAGGTTGAGTACCTCCTGTAGGTCTAGCACAGAGTCAGGCCAAAGGAGGGGAGGCACAGCCCCACCTTCAGATGCCCAGCTGGGCTGGAGGATGACGTGGCCCAGAAAAGCTTAGAGGGGTCAGAGGAGGCCAATCGGGCAGGGCCTCAAACACCACCCTGAGGACCCAGGACTTGATCCTGGAGGCCCTACGGGGCCATCGAGTGTCTGGAGCAGGCAGGCCACTTCACAGACCTCTGAGTATGCGTTAACCACAGTGGCCAGGGTTGGTGGCCAGGGTTGGTGGCCAGGGTTCGCAGCCCCAAGTGCAAAGCAGGAGGGGCTGAGATGTGGCTCTTCCCAGGTGGTTGGCGGCCCCATGGCCCTGGTGGCAAGTGTGCAGCGCCTGGCACCCCTGCTGAGCACCACGCTGACCGCCGAGCAGCCCCGAATGCACATCCAGCGTCGCCGTGCCGGTGAGCCTGCTACGCACCCATCCCATACATCTGGGCCCTGGTGGCGCCCAGGCTCAGACATCTCTTCTCAGCTTTGGTCACTGGGAGCTGTCCACACTACCACAGATATTCCACTCTGTCTCCTGCCTTTGCCTGTGCTGTGCCCTCCATCCAGAATGTCCTTTCTTCCTTGACCTCCTATCAAACTCCTGTATATCCTTAAGAACCTTGCTTGGGCATCACCTCCGCTAGGGTGCCTTGCCTGGTTTTAGCTCTCTCCTTACCCCAATGTCTTGAACATATCTCGTGGTGCAGTTGTGGTAATTACTTAATTCCTCCCGAAGCTCCCCGAAAGCCAGGGCTATTTCTCAGTCATTTCTGCATCTCAGGCTAGACCCAAGTACACACTCAGTGTTTGTAGATTGAATGGAGGAGCATCTATGGGGACCTTCGGCAAACTCATGTCCTTCAGGCACCCAGTGGTTTCTGATGGCTCACTGATAGTGAGGTCCTGCCCCCCAGGGACCTGCTTCCAATAATTCCCTCCCCTAGACCTGAAGAAGTCAGATCTCCCTTGGGCAAGTCGCTGAACCTCTCTGAGCTGGAATAGTGGCCCAGGCCTGTGGTGGGGAGAGGGGGAAGCAGCCCCTGCTGGCTAGGCCAGGTCTGCAGAAAGACCTCCCTCAGAAAGTCCAGTCACCCAGCTCCATCTGGTCCCAGGCCTGGAGGTGCAGAGCCTACGCTTGACGGAGGCTGGCACAGAGGGCTATGTGTTCACGATGCCCGGTGGGCGTCCGGAGGGGCCCGGCTACATCCGCATCCCCGCAGGTGAAGTGGAGCGGCTCCTCGGGAAAGGTGGGTGAGGGTGAGGGGGTGGTGGGGCCCTTTTGGGGTCCAGGTTAGCCCACATGGTGGCTAACTCTGCTACTTTGAATAAGTCACCTCACTGTTCACAGCCTGTTTCCTTATCTGGAAGTCTGTCATACTAGTACTTGCCTTGTGGGCTGCTGTGGGGTTAAAAGTGCTTATCACAGAGTAGGTGTTCACTTGGTCTCCTCTGCTGAGCGCCACACATTTCCTCTTGAAGGTGGGTGGTGAAGGGAGCTGCCACCTTTGCTGCCACCTGGGGCTGGGGGATCAGGACATGGGGCAAAGGGCTTTAGAGCTGCCAGGTTAAGCACATGCACTGTGGCTGGTTGGAGTTCTGGTTTCTCTGCTTATTAACTGTGTGATCTTTGGGAAGTCAATTAATCTCTCTGAGCCTCAGTTTCCCTGATTGTAAGGCGGGCAGAGCATCTCCCTCGGGGCCAACCCGTGGCACTTGCTCAGTCACAGGGTGGGGTCTTGGGCCCCCTCCCACTCAGCCAGACCTCTCTGGAGTCACCGTGATCCACAGCTGGTTCAGCTCAAGTGTCTTCCAGCACACCCTAAGGGAGCCTGGTCTAGAGCCCCAGGCCCCTGACAGCTCAGAAGAGGCAAGCAAATTGCAGAGGTGAGTGGGCCCTACCCAGTAGGCTGCCGAGGATCTGGGTCCCCTCCCCAGGAAAGGCCAGGCCTCCATCCCATCCCAGAGCCCTCATTCTGGTAGGCAATTCTGCCCTTAGCAGCCAGAGCCAAACCCTCCCCATCCCCAACACACACACATCTCTGGGCCTGCCAGAGATATGCTGCTGGAACCTGGCTTCAGTGCTGAGGCTCAGAGAGACAGGGCTTACTGAATTTACCAGAAAGTCTCCAAGGTAAGACTGGAACCCAAATGCCCTAATTCCAAGCAGAAGACATTTCTTTTTTTTTTTCTTTTTCTTTTTTTGTTATACTATTTTATTTTTTATTTTTTATTTATTTTTCTTTTACAAATAGTTTATTGTCAAATTAGTTTCCACATAACACTCAGTGCTCATCCCCACAAGTGTCCTCCTCCATGCCCATCCCTCCTCCCCCCCACATCCATCAGTCCTCAGTTTTTGTCAGCATTCAAGAGTCTCTCATGGTTTGCCTCTCTCCCTTTCCCCCACCATTTCCGCCCTTCTTCTCCCCCTTGTTCCTCCGTCAAGTTCCTCCTAATCCTCCTATACGTGCAAACATATGATATTTGTCCGCAGAAGACATTTCTTGATGTTTCTTTGGACACAGAGGGTGTCATTTCCCACACAGGGACCTGGATGAGATGACCTCAGCCACCCATGACCTCCCCTGCACAGCCAGCTAATGTGGTGCCCTTAAAAGCTCCCCTTCTCCCCACAGATTTCTAAGCACCCAGGTGGGGTCAGCCATCATCTCCTCTGAGGTATGGGATGAAACCGGGGAGGTCAGCACTGCTGTGACCTTTCACCTGCAACACCAGGCCCAGGTACTAGGGGGTGAGGGTGCTTCTGGGAACTGCTATCCCAGTACACTTATCCTGGTTTGGTCTCCCCCTACCGCAATATTTGTTCATTTAAATCAAGGTCTAAAAATGTTCAAGAAAAATACTCACAAGCCATCCCATTGTCCTCAAGGACCCTGCAATGTGCTTGTAAGAGTGGAAATAGCCTAAATGTCCACCAAGAGGGGATGGCTCAAAAAGCTATGTGGAGCTGCAAGGTAGAATAGTTGGCAGAAGTAATATAAGGAAATCAAGTATTTTTCTATAAACTGACATGGAAAGATGGCCAAGAAATGTTTAATTTTGTTACATGAAATACACAAAGTCCTTCCTGCTTTTGAAACAGTAGTTTCAGGGGCGCCTGGGTGGCTCATCTGGTTGAACGTCCAACTTTGGCTCAGGTCATGATCTCACGGTTCCTGGGTTTGAGCCCCACATCAGGCTCTGTGCCGACAGCTCAGAGCCTGGAGCCTGCTTCACATTCTGTGTCTTTCCTTCTTTCTCTGCCCCACCCCCGCTCATGCTCTGTCTCTCTCTGCCTCACAAATAAATAAAACACTTTTTTTTAAATGTTTTATTTATTTCTAGGAGAGAGAGAGAGACAGCGTGAGCAGGGGAGGGTCAGAGAGAGAGGGAGTCACAGACTGAAACAGGCTCCAGGCTCTGAGCTGGCAGTCAGCACAGAGCCCGACACGGGGCTCGAACCCACGACCCGCGAGTACATGACCTAAGCGAAAGTCAGACGCTTAACCGACTAAGCCACCCAGGCGCCCCAATAAAACACTTTTTAAAAATTAAAAGGAGAAGAAAAGAAACAGTAGTTTCAGAGAAAGCTAAAGTCTGCTTTGCCCACAACTGCTAATCCTAGACACGCACGCACAGAGAGAGCTTATCAGTCTTTCGTATGCCATCTCAAGACTTTAAAAATCAATTTGATTGAAACAGATAAATCTACATACACTAAAGCATCCACTTTAAGTAGACAACTTGATGGGTTTTGACCAGTGTACACACTTAGGTACCGCTGCCCCAGACAAGATAAAGAACGTCTCCACATCCCCAAAGGGCTTGTTGGGCCACTCCCCAGGCAGGCTTCTCCCCTTTTGCCCCAGGGAATCAGTGATCTGCTTCTCATGACTGTAGATTATGTCTCTCATTTCCGAAGATTCGCATAAATGGAATCACAGAGAGCATGCTGTGTTCCAGCTTCATTTGTCAGCTGGTGTTTTTGAGAATCGTCTATATTGTTGCCTCTTTCAATAATTTGCTCCTCTTTACTGCTGAGTAAGATTCCACTACATGGACATACCATAATTTGTTTTTCCTAACATCTGTAACTTTTCTTAAATTTTTTCTAAAATCATAATTTTTTTTTTGCTTTTTCTTTTGCAAAATCAAAGTCCTTGCTCTTTCAGCTGAGCCACGTAAACATTCATGTCTCTTGTTTTCCCTGCTGTCTCAGTCACAGACATCCTCATTGCTGCTTAGTCCTGGCATACATAAGCCTTAACTGAGGTCAAGCCCAGATCCACTGCCTTCCCTAAGGATGGTCCAAAATGAACATGCCCATCTCCTGGTCACACGTCCAGAGTATCTGCCGGGTTTTTTTTCCCCCCATTACAAGTAACCCTGCCTAACCCTGCGAAAATCACCACTCATAATAGGGTTTTTAAGGTTTTTTTAAGTTTATGGATTTATTTTGAGAGAGAGACAGCATGAGTTGGGGAGGGGGAGAGAGAGGGGAGAGAAATACCAAGCAGGCTCTATCAGCACAGAGCCTGATGCATGAGTTCACGACCTGAGCCAAAACCAAGATTTGGATGCTTAACTGACTGAGCCACCCAGGCGCTCCAGCTCATGATATGTTTTGATTCTGATGACTGTTTCCTGGGACTATATGGCCAGGTACAAGGCTCCTGGACACAAATACATAGTTTGGTGACTTTTGATTGTGCAGCCAAACCGATATTTCAGTTTATATCACTTGAAGATGCTACCAGCAAGCAGTGTCATGATCATCAGAGACCCAGGGACAGTATTATGGATGAATGACTACACGGGGTGATAACTCAGTCAACCCAAGAAATAATAGGTTCTCAGGGCGCCTGGGTGGCTTAGTCGGTTAAGCGTCCGACTTTCACTTAGGTCATGATCTTACGGTTCGTGGGTTTGAGCCCCGCGTCGTGCTCCGTGCTGACTGCCAGCTCGGAGCCTGGAGCCTGTTTCAGAGTCTGTATCTCCCTCTCTCTCTGACCCTCCCCTGCTCACACTGTCTCTCTCTTTCCTAGAAATAAATAAAAATATTAAAAAAAAAAAAGAAATAATATGTTCTCTGGAGGCATCATCATGGACTAAGAAAAAGAGCACAGCCAAGTCAGGACCTGGCCTCAGCTCTGTGCTGTGTGATCTTGAGCCGATTAATTTCCCCCTCTGAGGCTGTTTCCTCATTTGAAATCACATTAATTTATACCTGTGTCCTAAGTTTCTAGGAAGGTCAACCACAATAAAAAAACACAAAGAGCATGACACAGAGTCTCATGTTCTGGCAAGGTGACATTGCTGTTATTCTTTCCAGTCGGGACAAAGAGCCTGAGTCCTGAGCTCAGGCTGCCCTCCCCGTCTGGACTGGGGCTGGTACCAGTGGTTGCCTGATGTCCCCTCACTGCTTAATGACATCTTATAAAATCTATATTGTTATCATTGTTTATGACATGCTTATTAGAACACATTCAAACTGAGACCTAGCCATTGTTAAATTAGCTGCGCATTTAACCCCAGACCTTGTGTGTGTTTTCGCAATTCTATAGACCATATATATATATTTTATGCAAATGAGCCCATACTATGTATAATGATGTGCAACTTTTTTCTTTATTAAGCAACGTATAAGAGAGCTCTTTCCCTGCCAGTAGCTAGAGACCTGCTTGTTCCTCTTACCTAAGGTACAGGGCATCCCGAGAGGGAAGTCACTGTGGTTTAACCGTTCCCCAAAGGATGACATTTAGCTCTTTCCCAGTATTTCAATATTACACATGATATTAGTATGAAAGCCTACTCCCCCCTCCTCCCCTCTGCCTCCCTGCTGGCATTTTCTCCCACCTCTTCACCCATGACCCACGCTGGGCAGCCCCCTGGACCCTCAAACTCAAAAGAGGCCTCAATGTCCCCCTGCATCCGCTTGGTCTCCCTCTCCCTTCCATACATTCTCACACACCTGCTCTACCCCTGTTTCCTGCCCTTAGGCCTTTCAACAGAAACTGGTGGAACCTGTCTGTGCCTTCTGGAACTTCAGCATCAGGTGAGTTACCATTTCCAAGTTCTTTAAATAAGGCAATTTGGGTTTTTTTAAATATTATTTATTTTTGAGAGAGACAGAGAGTGAGTGGGGGAGGGACAGAGAGAGAGGGAGACACAGAAGCTGAAGCAGGCTCCAGGCCCTGAGCTGTCAGCACAGAGCCCAACACGGGGCTCGAACTCACGAACTGCGAGATCATGACCTGAGCCAAAGTCAGCCTAACCGACTGAGCCACCCGGGCGCCCCTGGGTTTTTTGTTTTTTTAAGACATCCATCCTGCTTGAACGTGACGTGTGGTTTTGGGCTCCATTCACCACCCGTCTTACAGGGGTGGCCTCAAGCCCTTACCCAGCTCCAGGACAAGCTGGAGCAAAGAATCTGTTTCCCAGGAGGTAGTGAGCACCCCATCATAAGAGATATGTAAGCTCACTCTGTGGGATACCTGGGAAGAGATCCCTCTGTCAAATAGGTGTTAGACTTGATGATATACCCAAGGCCAGGGCCCTTGGGCAGTTGAAGGAACAGTGGAGGGTTCAGAGATTAGCCCCAGCTCCCTGCCCTGGATCTTTAGCTGCACATCAATCACTCTTGCTTAGTAATTAATGCAATTAATCAGTGGTAATCACTGGTATTAGCCCCATCCCCCTACCATCCCAGAGAGTGTTAAGTACATTTTACAGATGGGAAACTGAGGCCCAGGAGGGACAGAGGCATCCCCAAAGTCACAAAGCTGGTTAGAGGCCAAGCAGTGATGGGCCCCACGCTTTGGAGAGAGGCTTTCTCGCGCTTGGCACGTACCTCCACCCCATGTCCACCCCATTTCAGGAGCCTTTCTGTTCCCTCCCCTCCCCCAGCCCAGACACAGGGGGCTCCTGGGCCACGACTGGCTGCTCTGTGGCCACCCTGTACCAGGACTCCACCGCCTGCTTCTGCAACCACAGCACCAACTTTGCTGTCCTGCTGCAGGTGTACGACGTCCGGGTGAGAACCCCGGGGCGGGGGTGGGTGCTGGGCGGGAGGAGTGGGGGAACCGAGTCTTTAAGAGGATGACCAAGCCCCGAACAGAAAGACACTCCAAGCAGAAGGCCGGTCTGCACAAAGGCACGGAGGCTAGAAATGGCAGGCAGACTGGACACATTCTAGAACTTTGATTGTCCGGAGCGTCCAGTGCAAGGCCCAGGAGTGGGAGAAGGTGGAGGAGCGAGGCGGCATGGGTCAGATCGCACAGAGCCTCGCATGCTCACGCATTCAGGCGGAGATCGGTGGGCAGAGGATGAACGTGGGTGTGTTCAGCAGGTGTTGGAATTGCCCTGAGGGAGCCACGCTGGTGCCAGGAGTGGGCTGGCGGGGCAAAGCGCAAAGAGGGGTCTGCGGGCCAGTCCCCTAGGCAGAGGGCAGGGGCCCTGCACTGGGAGACAGAGGGCAGATGGAGAAGATGGGACTCGGGGAGGCGGGGAGGTGGTCCAGCACAAGCGCCCGGGCAGCTGGAGATGAGGGGGTCATCTTGGAGAGGGCACAGGCGGGTAACAGGTCTGGGCAGGGCGCAGGGCCTGTGGGTGCCGGGGCCGAACAGGTCTCAGCTGGAGGTGAAGAGCCTGTAGGTAAAGCCACGGCTGAGATGAGCTCAGGCCTCAAACATACAAGGAGACTGAACCAGGGGAGGCCCCTGGGAGGCCCAGCGTTTACGAACACGCCGAATTCCCAGAGGAAAGCAGGAGAGCTGTGCTCCCTGGCAAGGGACTCACTGGTGGAGTGAGACACGGTCAGGAACGCCAGGGTCACTCGGCGTGGTGGGGAGCACGCTAGAGAAACGTACTATCCGCCACGTTGTCCCTGTAAAAACAGAGCGTGGCCGTGTTTGCCTGTCAGCTCCAGGCCCCTTCCTCGGTGGGGGGTGGTCGCACGCAGTCTGCTCCCTGTGGGTGTCTGTCGCTTCCAATCTGTGCTCTTAGCGGCTGTGGGAACAGTGAAAGCCAGACCCGTCAGGGCCAGTTTAGGGAGAGCCAGCAGGAGAGGGCATGCAAATGCTCTTATTAAGTGCCTGCTGTGTGCAGGCCCGGCCTTGCTGGCTTGTCGCCAGCCCTGCTTCACTGCGGACAGGAGCCTTGGGGAGCCCCGCTGGGGCAGGGCAGGGTGGTGACGAGCTCGCTGCACTTCGGGGTGTCCGGCCCTCCCACAGAGAAGCCCCGAGGAGGAGTCGCTGCTGAGGACGCTATCGTTCGTGGGCTGCGGTGTGTCCTTCTGTGCCCTTGCCACCACCTTCTTGCTCTTCCTGGCAGCCGGGTGAGAGGAACCCACCATGCAGCCCAGCAGCCCGGGGCCCAGCCCGCCCCTGGGGGCTGGTGTCCCTCCTCCGGGCATGTCTCTGCCGGGCGAGGCTGCTCGGGGCCTCCCTTAGGGCTGTGGGCCTCCCACGGAGCTCCCACCTCTGCCCTTCGATAGCCCGCCCCCACGACCCGAACAGGCAGGGGCTGGTAGGGGGTGGGGGCTGGTGGCGGTGTCCTCGTTAACCGGCTCCCACCTGTCCAGGGTCCCCAGGTCAGAGAGAGCCACGGTCCACAAGAACCTTACCTTCTCCCTGGCCTCTGCCGAGGGCTTCCTCATGGCCAGCGAGTGGGCAAAGGCCAACAAGGTGGGCACCCAGCAGGCGTGCTTGTGATCTCGGGGTGGGGGGGGAGGGGACCAGTCTTTTCTGGGTTGCCTCCCCACATCGTCACTCGGCTCCATTTCCCCGGGGGTGGGGAGCACAGCCAGAATGGGGGAGCTGGGCCCCGGGGCACTTCCTGGAGACCTTCCCCACTGGTACCTCTTTGGGCTGGCGATGCCAGGCATGGACATAGGACCCAGGGCTGTGCCCACGGCCGGCCTTGGTAGCGATCTGCCGCCCTCCCACCCACAGGGGGCGTGTGTGGCTGTCACAGCTGTAATGCATCTCCTCTTTTTGGTGGCCTTCTCCTGGATGCTGGTGGAGGGCCTACTGCTGTGGAGCAAGGTGGTGGCCGTGCGCATGCGCCCAGGCCCCAGGATGCGGCTCTACTACGCCGCGGGCTGGGGTGAGGCCCCTCTGCTCCGCGCACCTGCTCTGCCTTGCCTGGCCTCTGCTGTTGTCCACCACCACCTGATCCCCATCTCCACCAGGCGCGCAGCACCCATCCCAGACGCAAGCTCAGTTTCCTCAGCTCTGTCACCCTCCAGCTGTCCCCAGCCCCAGCCCCTTCTGAATCGTCCTGCACTCCCACCACTTCCACCCCCCACTGGTAGCGCCGTCACCCCCACCCATGGCCCGCTGACCCCTGTGCCAGTCACCGCCCTCCACCCCCATTGACTCCCATGCCTGAGCCCTCAGCTCAGTTTCTGCTCTCCTGCCCCCCAACTACTCAGGGCTCCAAGGCCACCCCAGAAGGATCGGGCCCCCCAACCCCCTTCCTAGAGCTCCCCGTGCCTGCTACCACAGGACAGCACCTGGTACCACGGGACAGCTCTGGGGTAGAACCCGGGTCCTGGGGAGGACAGAATGCGTGGCGTGGTCCTGAGGGCACTAATTCTTCCCCTAGGTGTGCCTGTGGCCATTGTGGCCGTCACCGTGGCCATGTCCCCCCACAACTACGTGGCCCCCGGGCACTGCTGGCTCAATGTGCACACGGACACCATCTGGGCCTTTGTGGGGCCCGTGCTCTTCGTGCTGACTGTGAGCAGGGAGGCCTGGGGGACCTGGAGGGGAGGGTCGTCTTGGGGAAGGGGGAAGCCCTTTCACCCACTGACACCAGGTCTCCAGGCCAACACCTGCATCCTGGTCCGCGTGGTGATGGTCACTGTGGCCAGTGCCCGCCGCCGTGCCCGCATGCTGAACCCCCAGCCCTGCCTGTGGCAGCAGATCAGGATCCAGATATGGTGAGGGCCAGAAGTGGGCGAGCCATCGGGTGTGAGCGTGTGTGAGTCCAGGGCGGCAGTACGTGGTGATGTGGCTGTGTGTGCTCACGGGTGCAAGGCCATGTATGAGCGCATGTGTGCACATGTGTTCCCATTTGTGTGTACACGCACACTCATGCGAATGGACATCTGTGAGCATGTGCCCTTGCACGTCACCTGGGGGATGGTAATCAGTATATGAGTGGGAGGGGATGTAGGCACAAGCCAATGTCCTGTAGGCTCACCTTCCATGATGGCCCTGATGACCCAGTAGGGACAAGGTAGGGGAGACCCCGGAATCAGGCAGTCCCCAGAAGTTCAGGTTCAGCGTGAGGATTTAGGTCCCTACCCCTACCAAGAAGGGCCCTCACTCTCCAGGGCCATATCCTGCCAGAAGGAGGACACCCCTGACCTTCCTCTTCCCCCCCATCCTCTGCCCAGGGCAGTGCAGCCCAAGTCAGCAGGTCCCTGAAAAGCCAGGGGGCCCCAGGGGGTCCTGAGGAGGGGACACTTCAGATTCCACGCCCCCTGGATCCACTGCCCAGTCCTCAGCCCTCCCTCTGGACAGCTGCCGCGCCCGCCCTCTGAGCCAGGTTGGGGACCGAGACCCCGTCCCCCAAGTGCCACTACCCTACTTGATACGACTTCTGGGTCTGAGAAGGGGCAGCCAAGTCCAGAGAAGATTCCAGCTACACCTAAGTCATGAGCAGCGGTTCCCGGTCTGTGGCTCTGGCTGCTCTCCGAGCACCCCCAGCTGCTGCCCTACCCAGAATCCTGAGGGGCTCCCGGGCCACCCCGGCCGCCCTCAGCCCCCACTGCTCTCCCGCAGGGCCACCGTGAAGCCGGTGCTGGTCCTGCTGCCCGTCCTGGGCCTGACCTGGCTGGTCGGCGTGCTGGTGCACCTCAGCCCGGCCTGGGCCTACGCCGCTGTGGGCCTCAATTCCTTCCAGGTACCTCCAGGCCCCGGGCCATCTGGGACCAGGGCTGTGACATGCAGTGGAGCTCAGAGGGAGTGACTGATTTGTTGGGAGACGGGGGAGGGAGTGTCCTCTTCATCATGGGGGTCACCAACGGCAACCAGGGACATTGTCAAAAGGCCTGAGGCTGAGGGCAAGAATGAGAACGAAGCCTCACATCAAAGACGCAGCACATCAGGAAGGATTTTGAGCCCATTTCACAGCTGAGGAAGCTGAGGTCCAGACACTCGGGCGTGCGGCAGAAGTTCCAGCCCCCTGGCTGCACCTAGAGACTCTTCTGGCCTCCGCAAGAAGCCAAGGATGGGGTGCAGGACACCGGTGACCTCTCCCCTCGGGGGTCAGTGGGTGGCCTGCTGTGGGGCAGTAGTAGCTGCTGCATTGGTGAGGATGGCACTTTAGAAAAGGGTTGGGGGGGACCATGCCCAGCCCGCCTTAGTGAGGCAGTAACAGTGGGGCTGCAGGAGCCTGTCGGGTCCCATGTCCAGGAGCCACCACAGAGAGCCGTTGTAGCCCTGTGGGCAGCCCAGACATAGACACAGACAGGCACAGCCCAGTGCTGAGTGCTGGGCAGCTGGGGGGAGGGGTGCCAAGCAGGGCCCTCGGCCCCCCTTGCACCCCCAGCAACCCTCCCTGGTGTCTGTACCCACTCCTCCCAGCTCCTGTCGGGGCTGAGAAGCAGGGTAGCCCAGGGATAGACAACGCGAGCCCAGGAAATCGAGTGCGAATTCAGTAGAGTCCATGGGGCCCAGAGCTCATCCTGGGACCTTTCATCCTCTCCCAGGAGAAGGGCCCGAGGCTGGTAGCAGCCACTTGGGATGCCTAGGTGCTTGCTCTAAGCCCTGGGCCAGGCTCATACTTCTATCTCCGAACAAGGCTTACAAATGGGGAAACTGAGACCCATGAAGTCATTTCCCAGGGCCTCGGAGGAGGGAGAAGCCCTGCTGGGGTCCAAGCCTAGAGTCTGGGTTGCCAGCCATCTGCACGTGGACCTGGTTTGTTCCCGAAGAGCTGCCCACATTGGGCAGGGGGTGGGGCTGGGGTCAGGAAGGGCCCTGACCCAGCTAGTCTTCCATCCACGTGATATTTGCCAAATGCCTACCAGGTGCCAGGCACCTTCTAGGCGCTGGGGACAGGCAGGAAAGGAGGCGGCAAAATGCCATGCTCTTGTGGAGGTGACCATGGCCAAGGCCAAGGAGTGAAGTGTGAAGGGAGGGATGGGGCAGGGAGCGAGGAAGGGCGCAGAGGGTGGTGGTTACCAGGGTCCTGGTCGGTGGTGCCGTCTCCCCCGGGGCCACAGGGACTCACTACTCTCGGCCAGGCGTGGGAGTGGAGACAGGAAAGACAGGGCTGCTGCAGGGGGAGAATGGAGCCCGTGCCCAGAGAGGGGCCCAGAAAATGAAGAAAAACCGGGGTTCCAGCCCTTCCCAAAGGAGCACAGCTCCCAGAGACCTGCGTGGGACTGAGCAGTGGGGGGCAGGGGCGGTGCTGCACCCCCTCCCTGACACAGCAAGCCCCACACTCCTGCTCCCGGAGCTCTCTGGGCTCGAATTTGGCCCTGCCCGGCCAGCCCTCCTCCCGGCCTGGGTTGCCCCACCCTGCCCCCCAGCGGCGGCCAGGGTAGCGGCAGCCCATCGCCATGGCGACCACTGCAGCGTCATCCCTGCGGTGGCCCTCAGGTGGGCAGAGATGGAGCCCTGTCTCTGTCTCTGAATTTTCTCTGAGGTTCCTTCTCTGTCTCAGGCTGTCTCCATCACAGCCCCCTCCCCTGGATCCCACCCGGCCCTCCGTGGCCCCTTGCTGTCTCTCTTCCTGCTGACCCCCGACCCCCCCGGCTTTTGTCTCTGAGCATGACCTCTCTTCCCCTCCCAGTCGGCCTCAGACCTCCCTTCCCGAGGTCTCCTGGTGAAGGAGGGGACAGGCTGCCTTGTGGGGTCAGATGGCGTGAGACCTGGGCCTATGGTGGTCCTGAGACCATCTTCAGGCAGGTCTCCCGGTCAGGCTCTGGGTCCCTCCCCCAGCTTCCCTCCGCAGGCCTGGCCTTTCCTCTCCTCTCTCCTCCATCTACCTGCTGTCCCTCTGGGTCTCCCTCTCTCTGCCCACCTCCAGCCATCCCTCTCTCACTCTGTCTGGGGCATAACCCGGGCAGCACCTGCCCTCAGGACCGCCCTCCTTCCCTGAAGTGAGCAAGGAGCAGGCCTGGGGTAGAGGGACTGAGCTCAGCCCGGCCTTGTTCACTCTTCGGGGCTGATTTGTTTCCGCGTGGCTCCCGTGTCAGGTCTTGTCGTAGGAGAACTGAGCCTCACTATTAACCAGCTACGGCTCACACTTACCCTGGCCGAGTCTTGTTAGGCAGCCCTGACACTTTAAAACAGGTCTCAGTTTCTGCATCTCTATATAAGGGCGATCATATTCTCCACCTCACGAGATCATTGAGGGGTTCAAGTGAGAGGACATTTGCCAAGGGCAGAGCCAAACACCCGGCACGCACCAGGAGCCCCGTGAACGGGAGCGGATCGGGCTCATCCAGCCGCTCTGCGCCCGCACCGTGTTCTTCACTGGAGAAGATAGTCGTGCACGGAATCAAAGAATCCATACTTGGAGTTCTCAGCCTGAGGGAGAGACAAACGCCAAAACCACACTCGCACAGTCTGGCCTGATTGAGACTGAGAGACCGAGGGAACGTGGGGGCAGTGTGGGGACAGAGGAGTCGCTCGTGGGGACGCGGAGAGGGTGCTCTCTGGGGAGAGCGATTCTCAGCTAACACCCAAACACGGTGAGGGAAAAGAGTGAAGTCAGAGGAGCATGGGGAGATCCAATGGAGACATGAGCGGGGGTCACGTGAGCTGGTGAGAAATGGGACAGGTGGAGACACGGGGTCAGACGGCACAGGATCCCCCGAGCCGTTGTAAGGGGCTCACACGTGATCCCAGGGGTACCAGAGAGCCTGGGAGGGCGCTAGGCAGGTGCTGGTGTGGTCGGGCTGGAGTCTGGGAAGATCCCTTTGTTTGGGTGTGAGGAGCTGGTAAAAGGAACGGGACGGGGAAGGCAGTACAGAGGCTGCAGAGAGACGACAGGCCGGCTGTGGGGGCTGGGGGGGTGCCAGGGTCTGTCTTAGGCCTCAAGGACCCCCCCGTCCCCGGAATGCCACCCGTGTCCTCTAGTCTGACCTCAGGACAGGGGCTGTTGCCTGTCCAGGTAGCATCAGGAAGGCCCAGCCTCCAAATCCCACTGCTGGGCCACACTCCAGGGCCTGGGACTCACTGCGCTGTCTCCTGCCCGGGCCCAGGTCCCTGTCCATCAAATAGGCAGAATTAATCCGCCCCCGCCCCCACCATGGAGCCGCTAGGAGGGCTGTAACCTCAAGTTACTTTGTGAGTGGCCGAGACCTCTTGGTCCTCACACGCGTGGGGAGTAAGAACCAGCTATGACTCGGCCACTGTGCTGAGTCCTTCACACACAGCAGGTGGCGAGGCCCCTGACACAGAGGCTGAGAGAGACACTCGGCTAGAGGCACAAGTCAGAGTGCGTTCCCAGGTCTGTTGTCCCAGGGCTTGATCTACCCTTGATTATAGGAAGGTGTCCCCCCCTCCCACCACCCACTCCTGCAGCCATGAGGATGGGGCAGGGGACACAGAGGGGTAGAGCACAGAGAGGCTGCCTGGTGGCCAGAGGCTGAAGGTATGGGGGGCGGGGGGCGAGGCCCCTTCTGGTTCCCTCTGCCGTAGAATGTCACAGATGCCCCCTCCCAAGTGCAGAGGACACCGCAGGGCAGGACAGGGTTTGTGATCATCAGCCCGCGTCGCTGAATGTCTCCGGGTATCTCTGGGTGTTTCTGTTGTGGCCCCAGGCCAAGCGGTGGGGGGCTCCCAGGCAGTGACACCCACCCACATGCTGGATCTGTTCCCAGGGGCCATATATCTTCCTGGTCTACGCTGCCTACAACG
This sequence comes from Crocuta crocuta, assembly GCF_008692635.1. NCBI lineage: Eukaryota > Metazoa > Chordata > Mammalia > Carnivora > Hyaenidae > Crocuta > Crocuta crocuta. The sequence continues at coordinate 1,896,972 of NW_027530625.1, forward strand.
G
>NW_027530625.1:1897050-1899324 GCF_008692635.1 Crocuta crocuta
AGGGCTTACTTGCAGGGGACCTGTGGTCGACGGTCAGGGAGAGGGTCCCAAGACCGACCCTGATGCCCATCCACTAGGTCCGGAGTGCCCTGCAGAGGATGACGGAGAAAAAGGCGACAGAGGCATTCATGGTGGGTGCGGGCAGGTGGGGGATCCTGGGGGCCAGGAGGTCCCACTCACAGCCGAGATTCCAGTGCTGACGCCCCTTCCTTTCAGGCCTGCCCCAGCCCCATAGGCCTAGGGTCCCACCCTAGGTCCCTGGGTCCCTGGGAAGCGTCTCAGGGCAACCCTGTAGCCTTGGCTCCAGCCGGAAGACCTTTGGCTGTTAGAGGTAAGGCCACACCACCCTCCAGTCTGAGTACCACCCAGTGCCTCAGTTTCCACAGTGCTAAGGTAAAGCTGGGAAGGCAATGGCAGATCCTGTCAACCCATCTGAAAGACAAGGAGACTGAGGCCCAGGGAATTCTGCAAGCATGGGGCCTGGAAGGTAGCTTAGAAATGGCTTGTTTTTTCCCCACACCACCAGGGAACAGGGGCCCCTGCTTCCTAGCCCAGAGGCAGGTTTTGCCCAGGGTCATCTTCCTTGGGTCTCCATGCAGAGGGGGTTTGGGGGTTCCCAAAGTCAGGTGGGTGGATGAGGTTTGAGGCCCTGTGACAGGGCATGGGGTAAGGAGTTTCAATACCAGCTCCTAGTTCACCTGCTGTGTGTGCTTGGGCTTGTTACCTCACCTCTCTGGGCCTTAGTTTCTCCATCATTAATCTGTGGAACAAGCCCCTGGGTGGAACCTTAGAGTCTTTGAGTCTTTGCTAACGAGGTCCTGTCCAGGGAAGGAGAGCAGAGAAAGAGCTTCCTGCCTCAGCCTCCTAAAAGTTCACCTACTCCAGTGTTTTTCCGCTGCTAGGGACCCACGGCCCCAGAATCCCCACAACCTTCTCCTCCATTGCAGAACCGGAGAGACCGGTGAGGCTGGTACAGGGGTGGCGGGTTCTGCCAAGAGGCTAGCAATTATGTCCCACAGAGTTGGGGTAACCACGGGACTAGGGTAGGGGTGGGGCGGGGAGGCTTCCTCTGGGGATCCAAGGGACCCCATTCCTCAGCAGGTGCTAGGGCACTGGGAGGTGCTGACTGCACACTGGCTGAGCCTGAATGCCAAGGCCACGGTGGGAGCCGAGGGCCCCCAGGGCAAGGGGGAGCGGAAGGGGTAAGGGCCCATCCCCCCTGACAACCTCCTCTGTCCTCAGGCTGTGGAGCTGACAGCATTCAAGGCATCAGGTACAGCTGTCGTCTCAGGGGGGTCCCCCTTCTCCCCTTGGCACCGGGACACCCCTTCAGCCCCACTGCACCAGGATCCAGTGATCTGAGAAGCAACCACACCTGACTCCTTGTCGATGCCCGAAGTCCTCCATTAGCACACGGTGGGTCTGGCCGGGAAATGCAGTGCTCTTTGGGAGAGGCATGCTTAGGGAACAGGTTTGGGACCCCTTCCCGGAGCTGGTGCTCCAGGAGGGGCAGTGTGCAAAGAACCCGTCTTCCTCTGTGCACCCACTCTGCCCCCCACACCCTCTCCAGCCTCCTGGCCACACCCCACTCAGAGCCTCTGTCTTGATGCCTTGTGGCCTGAAAAGACTTCCAAACCCGGTGAGAAGCAAGTGCTTTCCTCCTAGGCTGTTTCCCCAGCTGGACAGATGATGGGGGTCTGGGGGCAGCGGGGCAAGGCTGGGGTCAAGGAGCCCAGCCCCCCAGGCATGGCTCAAGGAGAGGACTGAGCCTCAAGGAGGACTCAGCCTGGCTCTAGGCGAGCCAAGGGGCCTGTGGTCACTGTCAGCCTCTCTGAGCCTGAGTTCCCCAGAGTCTTAACATAGGAGACTGTAGTGACTGTAGGAGGGGCCAGCAGGCACCGCCAAGCCTCAGACCAACAAGGGATTCCTTCCAGCACGGGCCAGAGGCATGTTCGCGCAGCCCTAACTGGGGCTGGGTTCTGGGCTTTATAAAGCCGGGTGTCTGCTGACTCCTTTAATCCGGGGACATGGGGATACCATCCGCCCATTGTACAGATGAGGAAGCTGAGCAGTGTCAGAGCTGGGGTCAGGCCCCACCCCGCAGACGGGGAAAGTAGTCACAGAGGTGTCAGCGTAGGCACATTTGAAACGCGAGTCTGTAGGACCCGGGGCTCCCAGCGGGCCCCCAACGGCTCGCTGGCGTCCCGGTCCCCTGGAGTCTCAGCTCCCCCTTCTGCAAAGCGCGCAGGAGGCGCCCCCTGCAGTCCAGCCCGC
>NW_027530625.1:1899368-1900788 GCF_008692635.1 Crocuta crocuta
CCCCGGAGCCGCTTCCACCTCGGCCCTGAGGCCGGCCCCACCCTCCTCCGGACCCCCAACCTGCCCCGCCCTTCGGACGCCCTCGCCACCCCCATCCCGCACCCAGCGACCTTCTCAGGTGGCCTGAACACGAGGTGTGGGGAGTGAAGGCTGCCAGCTCTGTGTCCCTCAAGATAACCTGCCGGCCACCGCCCCTCCTGAAACCAGGGAGCCCTCTGGGCGTTAGGTGTTCTTCCAGGGAAACTGAGGCTCAGAGAGGGGTTGGGAGGGACTTCCCAGGTCCCCCCCGCCACCAGGCCAGAATCCCTACCAAGGTCTTCCCCCAGCCTCAGGTTCCAGTCCTCCCCAGGGGCCCCCACCGTGATTCTCTGCCAGCTCCGCTCAACATTTTCCTCCCAGGTTTCTAGAGAAAGCGCATGCGGACTTGACTCCAAGCCTCTGAAAGGCCCAACTGGGGGCCCCCCGGGGACAGACAGCAGCCTCTGCCCCACCCCCTCCCGCCTCTGCCTCTGCCTCAGCCGCTCCCTTCTTGCAATAGGACCCCCGCCCTGGCGCTGCGCTAACCCTGCCGAGCCCCGCAGATCAGACCCCCTAACTTTCTGGCCGACTGTTAACCCCTCTGACTCTCCCCACCTGCCTCAAAGTTCTGACAGCCCTGTGGTATCTCTCGTAATAAAGGATACTGTTGTGACCCGTTTCTCTCTGGGGGGTCACCCTGGCCTGGGGAGGGGACAGGATGCCAGGCTCCCTGGGAGGAGGTGGGACAAGGGAAGCTGCCAGTTTGTCTTTTGGTCTCAAGACGGCCCCCAGCTTCATCAACAGGGTAGGAACAGCCAACATTTATTAGCACCTACTGTGTACCTGGCTGGTACTGAGCCCTTGACCACCTTAGAGCTGTGAGTCCTCACCTCAGCCCCGTGACCATCACTCCTATTGTACAGAGGAAGAAACTGAGGCCAGAGAAGGTCTCCCGGCTGCGTAACACAGGGGTCACGTCCGGAGGGGGGGCAGTCACTGTGAGTGGGAGTCACCCAGGCAGACTGCTCAGAGAAGGCACCAGGGCAGGCAGGACCGGCGCCAGGTATGCTGGGCCATCTTGCAGGAGGACTCGGAGTCTGGCTGTGGGACTGATTCTGTGGCCTGGGGCTGTGGCTAGAGCTGGTCCCAGGGCCGAGGTGCAGAGCAGGGACGATGTATTAGGGCTCAGCGCCAGGGCGGGCCCCGAGGTGGAAGCCAGGCGCAGGAGGGGGCCAGCGGCTGCTAACACTCCCCTGCGGACCTCAGCCTGGCTCACATGCTACTGGGGCCCGAGGATGTGGCACAGCCAAGGAGTATCAGAGCAGCCTCCCTGGAGGAGGCAGGAAGCCACTCCAGACACAGGTGAGGGGAGGCGGGGGAGGGGGGCGGGGGAAGGCCCCAG
>NW_027530625.1:1900900-1910853 GCF_008692635.1 Crocuta crocuta
GGAGCCCCCCCCGGGGGGGAGGAAGGAAGCCACTCCAGACACAGGTGAGGGGAGGCGGGGCAGGGCTGCGTGAGAAGCCCTGAGACCCAGTGAGGCACAGGTTGCTCCCGGCTCTCTCCACGACCTTCTGTGCCACCTCCACCTGGGTTGTCTTTCAGGGTGGGGGGTGGACCCACCGTGCAAGGTGGATGGTCTGGTTATTTCATTCTGGGCATGGGGGCTGTTGAACCATCCAAAGCCCGTCATCTGCAGAATGGGGGACATCAGCCCACCCCACAGGTGACAAGAGGGGTAAATGCAGTCCTGTGTGGTCGTCCCCAGGCCCAGCACACTGTGGGCACTCAGGAGTGCCAGCTGTCCTCAGAGATGTGCAGGAGATCATGGGACCGTGGAGCCAGCTGCCTGGAGGAGATGATGTTGAAGACCCCCAGCAGAGAAAGAGACCGAAGACAGCGGGCTCAGAGGGTGGGGGAGACAGAGGCGGTCCCGCCCGCTCCAGGAAGACACAGCAGTGCCACAGGGGGGAGGGGCGGGGCTGGCTGGGTACCACCGCTGAAGGTCCACAGAACAGGGAGCTCTGCCCGGGTGTGGGAGCGGGGGTGCCAGGGAAGCCAGAAGGTGGCTCTGAATTGGGCAGGAGCTTGGTCTCTACCTCCTGCATTTCCAGCGATCTCTGCCACCTTCCAGGTGGTTCCTGCCTCCCCACCAACTAATCATATGCACTGGCGGGAGGAGGGGTCCAGGGGTGGGCACCCAGGAGTCCTTTCTGGTCTCCCCTCTTCCTGCTCCATACCCTTCCTCCCCACCACCCGCTGTCTTTACTCTCCAGCCAGAGTAGCTTTGCTTAGGTCCCAGACACCGTGGCTGAAACCCCTCCGTGAACGCTTGCCTCTGCCCACACGGCCCCCAACTCTTGTCTAGCTGGTGAACCTTCAAAACCTTCGAAACCCAGTTTGGATGACCGCACTGCTGTGAAGACTTCCCATCCCCCCAGGGGCAGAATCATTCACTTCCTCATCGTATCCCCATGACACGATGTATTACCTAGGAACATGAAATAACTAAAAGACCCTTCCCGCAAGACCTGATGCTCCCAGAGACGGAGACAAGAGCATCTGCCTCCCTTCTGAAAGTGCCGGGAGGGAAAGGGACACTTTTCCTTTGCATAAAAGCCACTGCCAAGCTGTGTGCCCAGGCATCTTTTTCCAACGTCCACAGAGGCCTGAAGTGGACCGGGGTGGGGGGTGGGGGGTGGAGGGGCAGTCAGCTTGGTCAGGACAATGGAGGTTTGAATGAAGGCTCTACTCCCTCTTGGCGTGTGACCGTGCAGACCGGTCACTTTGCCCCTCTGTATCTTGGTTTCTTCGGCTGTAATCTGGAGCTGCCACCTGTGAAGGGTCTTTGAGAGGCAGATGGGACAAAAAAGGGAGAGACCAAGCTGGTGAAGCCCTGGGATAAGGTCTAGAGCAGAGTAAGCATTCCTCAGGTCTTGGCCATGCTCAGTAGGGGGGAGGGGGGCGGGCAAAAGAATCGGTGAGAGGGACCAGCCCTGGGGCCTCAGATGGACGGAAAGGAAAGGGCCAGTGCTCCAAAGTGGGGAAGACCTGGGTCTGAATCTGCCCCTGCAGGTCACTGACCAACTGCTTCTCCTGGATTATAATCCCTACCTCACAGGGCTGTGGTAGGGGCAGGGATATGAGGGGCAGCATACAGCAGGTGCTCATTAAATGACTGCCCCCATCTGCCCAAGATGGTGGACATGCACGGCTACGGTGGGACTGAGGCCGGAACCCAGGAAGACCCAAGCATCTCCCAGGCCTCCAGGGTATGGCAAGGTCCCCTTGCCAGGATGAAGTGGAGCCCAAAGGCTCCCCAAAAGTGCCTGGTGTGCCCCAACTCTGGCCCCAGGTTTTGAACCAAAGGGTATCTGACTGTTGCCTCCCCTCGACTACCCACACCCACCAGGGAGGTTCTACTTTGGCCCCGAATGTAAATAGACAAAGGAAGATGGAAACTAATTGCAAAATTTATTCCAGGGCTGCAGGGGCTGGGGAGATTCTTAAGGGCACTTCTTGTTTTGGGGACTGTGGGTCTCTGGCCTTGGCAGGGGCACACATCACAGTGGGCAGGGGCAGGGACTGAGACAGGGCAGTGGATGGCGGGGCAGCACAGATGTCCAGTCACCTCCCACTGGGCAGGCTCAGCACAAGCTACAGTGGCAACGTGAAAGCAGAAAAGACAGTGGACGCCCAGCCCCGGGACAGAGGACAGCCAAGGCCCCTCCCTAGTGCCTGGCCCTGGACCGTGTCTTTCAGGACAAAGGGCAGGAGGCCAGGGGGCAGAGGCCCAGCTTCAAGGGTTTGCAGCAAGGGACCCCCAAGGAGGCGGGGCCAACGAGGGAGGGGCTTATCAGCGATGTCCCCAGTCTGGAGACCCATACGCCCTCCTCAAGTTCACCCACATTCCCACATCACACAGANACAGCTCTTCTCCGGATTGAAGTGGGGGCTCAGCAACAGTGGTCCAGCACCACCCAGGGGTACTTGGCATGCGGGTGTTTGGGGAGAAACCATGGGCTGTACTTGGTGCTAATCCCCAAATCCCAGCCTCAATCTTCAACTCCGTCCCCCTGACTCGGACACACACACCTTTCAAGGAGCATCTGGATGAAAAAACAAAACCCCCCAAACCCACAAACCTCTTGACTACAGCCTTGCAGATACATACCAGCCCGGGCTGGCCAACTGTGGGGGGCGGGCGGGGGGGAGAATGTGGAGTGTGCCAAGCTCCTCCTCTGGTGGGAGAGGGGCAGAGAGACGATTGTAGTGAAGCTGTTTTCAGATAGCATGTCAGAGTTTCCCCTGCAGAGGTCAGATGGGGTAGAAGGACTAGGGAGGAGGTCTTTGTCCTAACTCGTCCCCCCCGGAGCCTTCTAGGCCCCACAGTGCCTGCCCAATTTTGCAAACTCAGTTACCCCTAGTTTATAGAACAGAGGGCTTCCTTCCTGGTCTCTGGGAGGGGGTTCTGGAGACCCTTTCTTCTCCCCCAGTTGATGCCGCTCAACCTCTCTCTGCCTCTGTTTCCCGGAGAGGGGGAAGGGACATGGAGCCCCGCCAGGGAATCCCGAACCTCCTCCCTGGACCTGTGCTCCAGATCCTGGACAGACAGCTGGGAGCAAGGGGAGGGGGAGGGGTGGTTAGCAGCCACCTTCTTGGGACACACGGAGTGGCAGGCAATGCCAGTGGGGCCGCCCTACCTCAGCAGGGCCCTGTCCACCCTCACCCACCTTCCCAAACACAGGGCTTCAGAGAGCCCAGGGGCGGGGGGCTTACGGGGTAGGGGCTCCTGGATCAGCATAATAAAATAAGCCATCTGGAGGGCTCTGGGGGTGGCTGGGCCCCCACCCGGCCCCGGCCCGGCCCCAGGCAGCTCAGGCTCAAGTCTGCTTGGCTTGCAGCATCTCAATGAGCAGGTTGTTGCGGGGCATCTCATTGCCCAGGTGCTTGTGGTACAGGTACTCCTTGGCCTGCATGCTCAGCGCCCGCACCTCCACCAGGCACAGCAGCAGCTGCTGGAACTTGTCCCCGCAGTGCGGGTAGTGGCACAGGGTGTAATCGAGCAAGGCGGCGTTGGCCTTCTCCTGAGCATCCTTCACCAGGCTGTGGTTGTTGAGGAACTTCACATCTGCAAAGAGGGGAGCTCTGTCACGGTCGCCGGCCCATCACATCAGCAACGGGCACCAGCAACACCGGCGCCAGCACCCCTACAAGCATCAAAAACAGGGGCGCTGCCGCCGTCAACGACGCGGTCTTCCCATCGCCGCAGCTGAGGAACACCGCCACCTTCATCAGTCGCCGATATTGACAGCCCCAGCTTCCTCCCAAAAGCAGCCGCCGCCGCCCTTCATCAACCAAACTGCAGCCATTCCGGTCACTGCCATCGTCACCACGGAGAATACCGCCATCGGCGGTGGTCACCAGCCCCGACCTCTGTCATTATCACAAACACAGCCGCTGCCACCATCACCCACCCAACCACAATCACCTGTCACCATCATTACTGCCACTTTCATCATCACAGTGGTGGTGATGAACACCTCCGTGGTCTCCAAAACCACACCAACCTCACCAGCCGTCTCTCTGGGCATGTTATGCAACTTCTCAATTTCCTGCAGAGCGGTGGGTGACAATAGTACCGAGCTCACAGTGCTGTTGGGAGAATTCGGGGACTTGATAGGTGGAAAGTGCTTGGAGAAGTGTCTGGCACGTAACAAGGCCAATTTGTTACCATTGCTGTCTCTATTCTCACCCCACCCTGATCAACACCATCTCCATCCCCAGGTCAAAACCATCCTTTGGCCATCATCCCCACTGTGGCCACCATCACCAGAGAGGCACACTGTGATTGCAGGGACCCCATCTCCCAGCCTCCAGGCACATACGCTGGGGGCCCTATCAAGAGGCTCCAGAACCCCAAAGAGATTCTCTCATGGGGCCATGGGGGCCATGGACGTTCACTGCAGCAGCCTTCATGGAGGTGGCCCTGAGGGCTGTGTGGTGGCCGCACCCCAGGGAGTCCTGTGCACTAGAAGGAATGAAGCAGACATAACAGAACAAATGGACAGATCTTTAAAAGCATAGGGCTAAGTGGAAAAAAACAGAGGAGATTCAGAATAAGACCTATAAGGCAAAGCCATCTACATAAATTAAAAACGCTCGTACAGCGTGTGCACATTATGTAAGAACAGGGACAAAGCAAGGAATCCACGTTAAATGTGAAGGCAAGGTTGCCTGTGGGAGGGACAGGAGGGCAGTCAGCTCTGCGTGGCCCAGTGATCACTTGTGCCGGGGACAGAGGAGTGTGACCAATTCCTCCTCTACATCCAGTGGAGATCCCGTGAAGACACGAAAAATAAAATGTCTTTGGAGTGAGGCTGATGGGGGTTCAAATCCCAGCCCCACCATTTAGGAGCAGTGGCTTTGTGCCCCGTCCCCTCCTGGCCTGCAAGGTCTTCTTTCTCTACAAAAGGGGCGTGCTGACCTTGCAGGGGCGGGGGCTTGGGCGTGGGGGCCTGCACAGGTGCCTGGGCCCCCAGGGGCACCCAGACAGGGTCAATTTCTTGTCGCTCGAGTCGCATCACTGCTTGGCAGGCCTCTTTCAGCTCCTGGGCAGCACCTTCAGCTGGTGACCTGCCTAGTGGGTGAGGTTCAGCAGGGATCCCACAGACTTGGTCCCCCCTCCCCAAATCCGGCAGGGCCTTGCCTGGGATGTGGCGTCCAGTGGCTCAGAGAATGGTCGTCCATCCGCTTCCCCTCTGCGCCCACGACCAGCAGCCCTACCGCTGCGGGGGAGTCGGGAGCCCAGCGTGTGCAGACCTTGGCCCTTCTAATCCCTCTTAACACCCACTGCGCCAGGAGGGCCTGGTCCTCCTGGCAACCCTGATCCCCAGCCGCCCCCAGTGTGCCCACTGAGGCCTATGTTGTCCAAAGTAGGATTTAGGGAAACCCGAGCTGGGCCCAAGGCGTATGGCAGGATCTGGCCCCAGTCCTCCACCCCCACCCCTGGCCCCCTCATCTCTCTTCAGTAAGTGAGCCACAGTCATTTTCTTCCTTGCGCCCCCAGGATCGCCATTAGCCCATAAGGCGCCCCTGTGCCTATTACGAAGAAATTCCCCTTTATCCACAGAGACAATATGGCAAGTGACATACAAGCTGGATTTCAGCCCCTATTCAACCCTTGCCTAGGTGGCCTTGTGCAATGAACAGCCTGTATAACTGTACATTGCAGCCCTGCTCCTTAGCCTGGACTACTCCAGACACACTCAAAGGTCATGGGAAGCCCCCACTCTCTCCAAAGCTGACCTCCTAGGCACAAGAGGTGACTACTGGTCCCATCTCTATCCCAACTCTTTTCATCCCATAGGGTCCTGTCTGTCTTCGCCTCCCACCACTCCAGAGGTTGAGCAATTCTCCTGACATTGTCTTCTATCAATTCGCAGTAGGAGCCTGGGGGTCCAGAGAAGAGTAGAGACCAGCTCAAGGCCACACAGCAGTAAGGGAGCCCAGAGGAAACAGCTGGGGGTGGAGGAGGAGGGGCTAGGACTCTGCTGTAGAGTCTGCAGTGGGAGGGGGCCGGGAGGACCAGAGCCTTGGCTTTACCAGGATTTACTGTTCTCCACAGCTCTGGACCAGGGACAATGAGGTGGAGTGCAGGGGACAAGGACAGCCCTCGAGGACAGCCCCATTCCTCACAGTTCGATGGGTCTCCCAGCTCTCTGCAGACTGGACACCCCCACAGCCCCCATGTGGTGGGCTGTGGGGCTGGGGGAGGGAAGCAGTCACCAGTTGAGCCCCAATGACTACAGAATAAGTGCATTTGGTTTCCCAGGCGCCCGCTGGGCACCGTGCATTAGCTCAGTTAGCCCCCACAGACACCCAGGCAGGCAGGAAAGGGCATCCCCTAGGCACAGGGACGGTGGGCTGTGCCTGGGACACCCAGTAGATGCCAGAGTCTGGATTCAAACCCAGCTCTGCTGGCCCCAAAGTCCAGTGGGTAAGCACAGGTGGAGTCAAGCTTGGACATGGGTTCCTGAGAGACTGGATGTGAAAACTTTACATCCCATCCAGTCCAGGGGTCCCGGCCAAGGGCCCCCATCCCTGGGATCCTAGGTTTCCCCAGAGGGTCTACTCTGGATTCCAGACTCACCTTCCTCCTCATTCTGGAGGGGACCATTGTCAAGTCATGTCCCTTCTCCCACCTCCCCATGCCTCCATCTAAAGGGACTGCTGTGAAGCCCTTGCAGGATGATGTGTGTGAAAGAGCCACCACCCCACTGAACACCATGCCTTTCTTCCACTGGACACAGGAGCGGGGCGGGGGGGGGGCAATTTACATACACCTGGAGATGCCCCCTTAACCAGGGTTCCAATCCCAGCTCCACCACCAGCCCAGTGACCTTGAGCAAGGCCCTTCCCCTGAGCTCAGTTTCCTTGTCATCTGCAAAATGGGGCCAAACCAATCTCTGCCTCACAGGGCGCCCCGGAACCAGACCTCATCCGTGTGCCAGCTCTGGGCCCCAGGACGCCGCAGGTTGGAGACGGGCACGTGGGAGAAAAGCCTGGCGTGTCCCCCCCCAGCCTGCCCCTCCAGCGATCCCAGAGGCGGGGAGGGGGGAGGCGGAAGGGGGCTGGGAAATGCCCCCCCCCACTCCCCCCTCGCTTCAGAGAGCAGCCAGCTATAGCTCTGCGGAGCTGGGGGCCCCGGGTTCTCAGAAAAGCCCCCTTTTCACGGTTTAATTGAATATTTGAATAATCCTTTCATTCCTGCGAGGCATAAAGAATGTTGTCCCAATCGCGGTGACTCAGGCAGGCGCCCCCGCGCACAATGGCCCCTCGAGTGGGGCTGCTATTCAGGCCGCCTTTTGTTGGCGCGGAGCAGTGGGGAAATTGCAAACGCTTGAGGGAACGCTGTTGCCGCAGCCTCAATGGAAGTCAGGAAATCGAATGTTAGGTCAATCCATTAAGCTTCGATTAAGTCCTCTGCGGAACAATGCCAGCCGGGCCCATCTTCATAAACACCACGATCGCCAGGAGAGAGGCACTAATTTTAATTAAACTTCCTTACCTGCCTCCACGCCTGCAGGGAGACGGCTATTTAGACGCCAAATGGCACCCTTGTGCGGAGGCAGGCGGGAAGGAGGCGCTGAGTGGGCTGGAGGCGGGGTGTGGTGGGGGAACCGGGCTTGGGCTGCCCAGCCCAGGGAGCCACCGCCCCAAGGGTGACGCCCCGCACGCCAGCTGGAGGTCTGCGGGCAAGTGGCCATCTCTCTCTGGGCTCCAGTTCCCTTGGGGACCTATTCCTGATGGTCTGGGGTAAGGACAGGGGTGGGGGTGGTGGGGGTAACAGGGGGGAAGCCCCCTCCCACCTTCCAGACTCTGAGCCAATGTTCCCCCTCCTCTTGCCCTAACTTGTCCCCTTCGCTCCAGCCCTGCGTCTAGCCTCTCGCAGGGCTCTGAGCCGCCACCTGGCATCCCGCTCCCAGGCCGTAGCTGGAAGGACCTTGCTAAAATGCAAATGTGATCATGTTACTTTAGCTGAGAAGCCTTCCCAAGGTAAGGGTCAAGGTACTTGGCCTGGCATTGGAGGCCTCGCACAGCTCAGTCCCTGCGCAACCCCCCAGCCTCCTCTCTACCCTCTCCCTGGCCCACAGCCACACCAAACTTTCAGGATTCCCCGTCCCTTTGCACAAGCTCTGGCTTCCGTCCGGAATGCCCTTTCTGCTGCTTGCTTTGTTTCACCTAGAACACTCCTGCTCATATGGCAAGACCCAGCTCAGAGGCCCCTCCTCCAAGAAGCCTTCCTTGATATCTTAGGTGGGGTTGATTTCTGTTCTCTGGCCCAACCCTGATCACACTGGACTGCTCAGGCTCCTCCTAGAACCTGGAAACTGTCAACCAACAGCCTCTGTGGCTTACCTGGCCTCCTGTCCCACTGCTCCCCCAGGAGCTCAGGCAGGCCCAGGTGCCCACCCCAGGCTCAGCCTCACTGGAGTTAGTTTCTGACCTGCTGGGCTGGGCGCTCCCCCACCCACCTCAGCCAGGCCTTATGCCTGTGACAAGGCGCTGTGTCCCAGACACAGCGTGCAATAAAGATGGAGACTGACTCATTCATTCGTCACTTCAGTCATTCCTTTGTTCATTTGCTCACTGACGGTAATGGTGGTTAGAAAGAAAACAATACCCACATATTCCAAAGGGCCACTGAGTGTTTGGGGAGATTCCCCTCATTAAATCCTCACGGCAAATTAAGGATTATTATGATGGTCATCTCACAGATGGGAAAAATAGAAGCTCAGAGAGGGGAGATTGCTCAAGGGCACACGGCCAGAGTCCAGATTTAGAATCCAGGTGGTTGGTCCCCAGTCTCCTGCCTCGCACATGCGCACACGTGCACACATGCACGCACACACTCTTGCCCGAGTCCAGCCCCTCTAGCCTAGGCCAGCCAAGCCCTGCAGACGTCCCTGTCTCCCAGGCCTTAGCGACCTCTGGAAAGCAGGATGGAGGCTGGCAAGAAGGAAAGGCCAGCACTCATGCTTCTGAACATGGCCACTCACCTGGACCCGGGAAAAAAGGACTGGGCTCAGCTTTGCTGTCCTCACACCCCATACGAGAGGAGGCCTCCATTTATCGCCTGGCAGTCCCCAGCACCCAGGGCTTTTGTTAGGGCTGCGGGGACTGCACCAGTGTGCCTCAGGCTCAAGACGTGGTGCCCTCCCTGCCCCAGGGAAGGCCTGGCCCAGGAGACTGGTGGCTGGCAACCCACCTTCCACCCACCCCTCCTCTGGACCTCCCGGGGACCTCTGGATGGTCACGTAAAGAACTGTCACCCCACAACCCCCCCCAAACCGCCATAGATCCCCAAATCTCTCTTGCCTCCAATCTCCCCTCACTCGTCAATTACAGGTTCTTTATACAACGTGACCTGTAAAAATCCGCAAGCCTGTGAAAGTTCGTAGTCTGCACACGTGTGAAAACAAAGATACAGAAGCAAAGGCACCACCATGCACATCCTTCCTGGGGTCTCCACACCCCCAGCCACACGCAACCGTGGCTTTGGCCGAGCCGGCTCCCAGAGCCTGGCAGCTCACAAAGACGAGGTTGGGAAGTGGGTACCCCTGTGGGGAGGAAGGCGGGGCTTGCCCCAGCTGAAGCCAGCCTGGCCCGGGCTCCTGAGGACCCGCAAGGGCTCCAGGCCCCAGCTCCTAACTGGCTGCCCAAGATTCTGTCCCTACCCCGCAGCTTGGCCGTCTTCTACCCGCTACCAACCTCTGCAGCCTTACAGTAAGCCTTCCAGCTACCAGCCTGCTGTGCTGGAGTCGGGAGCCCAGGCCAGGCACCCAGCCGCATGGCCACAGCCTGAGCTGCCCGCAGTCAACACTTCACTAGTCACCG
>NW_027530625.1:1911007-1912183 GCF_008692635.1 Crocuta crocuta
TCTGGTCACCGCCCCCCCCCAAGCTGGCCCCTTCCCTTTTGCTTCCCCAACTCCCCCCACCCACTCTTGAGCAGGCCCTCCCTCACCAACCGAGGCTGATGTCATCTGCCACAAAAATGGCATCTGAATCCTGCCCCTTTCCCCAGTGACAAGGCATTCACCCCGCTCTGTTCTGACCTTCCATCCCATCTGCACATCTGCTGATTTATCCTTCCAGTGAACTCCTACTCATCCTCTAAGACCCAGCTCAGATGTCCCTCTTCCAGAAAGCCTTCCAGGCAGGGCCCTTGCTCCCCACCCTGGGTTCCCCGTATGTCTGTCCCCATCCTCACAGTGACAGTGCTAGCAGGAGGCCTCTCCTGGACTGGGAGCCACCTGACAGCAAGGACATGTCTGTGTTGACAGCATTTCTGAACACGGGGGAAGGTGCTGGAAATGACTTGCTAGGTGAAGGAGGACGAAGCCAGCCTGAGGAGAGCCCAGGGGAGGGTGGAGGCTGGGAGGGTCCGGAAGGCAGGGAGAGGGAGGTGCCTGACTTGGGGAGTAGGTCTGGTGGGTGGGCTCTCCCTCTGCCACTTCCCTGCTTTATGTCCCTCCTTAGCACTGACCACAGTCTTCCAGGCGATAACGTTTTACTAATCGTTTCAGTCATTTCTGTGTCTCACTAATCACATTATCTTATTGTCTCTCCCCCAGGAGAAGGCCAGCTCCACAATACAGATTTGGGGTCTTTTTTGTTCACCCCATGTCCCCAGTGACTTACAGAGTGCGGAAGGTCAGCAACTGTTCATAGAATGAATAAATGAATGAGTGAATGAATGAATGAATGAATGAATGAGTGGGCAAAGCGTCTGGGCCCCAAGAAACCCAGAGCCAGAACGTGGACCCCCCCTAGAGCAGGGAATCCTGGAAAACAGGGACTCCTGGGTGGCAGCCAGGAAACAGAAGCTCCTGAAACCGCACAGGTGTTTCCTGGAGGAGGGATGGGCACCTTCCTAGGGCAGCCAGGCAGGACTTTCCCGAATTCTCAGGAGTCCCTGTCCCACAATGGGCAAATCTTAGCCACTGTCTTGGTCCCCCGAACTTCCACACAGAGAAACTGAGGCCCGGAGAAAAACAACCCCTGGCCCCAGGGCCAGGTCCCTTCATAGCCTTATTCACAAATGGGAGGGGGGT
>NW_027530625.1:1912188-1924941 GCF_008692635.1 Crocuta crocuta
AGCGCGTGCAACTGCAGCACCAGCTCCTGTGCCCGCAGCACCAGGCTGTGCAGCAGGGAGCCCGCCTGGGCGGCCACCGCCGTCAGCTCCACCTGGGCGGGCGGACGGCAGCGTCAGCAGGCGCGGGGGCCCGGCCGGGTCTTGGGTTCGAGGACCGCGGGCGGCAGCGGGGGAGGGGTGTGCAGACGGGAGGCGGCGTGGGAGGGGCAGGTGCGCCCATCCTTGATGCTGAGCCAGGTGGGGCCAGCCTCTCCTGGAGCCCCGGGAGCCCCCACGTCCCACAGCCCCGGGCCCAGCTTTCCCAGCTCTTCCCACACTGCCGGGCGGAGCTGAGGCCCCGAGACAGCGGAGCCAACACGGGGCAGGCGGGGGCAGGGGCACAACTGAGGGTCCTGGGTCCTTCACACACAGAGAGCTGCCACCAGGCCTGTGGTACAAGCGGCTTCTGTGTTTTGTGCGGTATCTGCAGCGAACTGCGCCGCGTGGCCGGCCAGGCATGGGGCAGGGGCGGGGCGCGTCTGTCTGGACGCACGTGGGTCCGGTCACATGACTGCCGGGGCCTCATACACGGCCACACGTGGACACCCGTTCTGGGGATGGGGTCACACCTCAGCTCACGCTCACCCACACACACATACACGCACGCACGCAAGGACACAGTGCCGGGCAGTCCACCCACTTCATGAAGGGAAGATGCACACACACATGCCCTTGTATGGCCACCTCACAAGGTAACACGCAGACGGGTGTCCGTCTATGAGTCTCCACTGACATGCTGACAGGCAGATCTCAGCAACCACACTCTTACCTGTGTGGAGATATTTGTACAATAAAATACAGGCACGCATGCACACACACATGCACACTTGGACGTCCCCGTGGCCTTCAGACTCTTCCGGCCACACGCCGACACGGGCCAATACACTCACACCTCAGGCTCTGCTATATGTGTTCGCAGGTGACCTCCAGGTCACACCCTTGGACCAGCACTCCCCGGCCCGGATGCCCTGCGACACTCAGGGTAAGAACTGAGCACGTGGACTACTGGCCTGGGTTAAGAGATAGGGGTGGCGGAGCAGGGCCTCAGCCTCCACCCCCACCCCTGCGGGCCTGTCAGCCCACACTTGCTCCTGTGGCCCCTCAGGACTGATGCTCCCTCCACCAGCCCAGGCCCAGGCCTTAGTCTCTCTTCTTTTTCTCCCTCCTCCTTCTCTCCACTTTCCTCACACCTCCTCCCCCACCAGTTGGGGTCTTCCTCCTTGCACTGTCCTCTCCCAGGTCCCCAGCATTCCACAGTGGCCTCGACGCCACCCCATCATGCCCTCTCCCTGCGCTTCCTCATAAACAACCTGGACGAGCCCTTCCTTGATTGAAAACCTCAGGAGTTTGCAGCTCGCGTCCTGGTGCCCCCTAATTCCTTGCTCTGGGCAGAGAGGCAAATTCCTTTGCCCATTCCTTCGTTTACTCAGGATTTAGGCCCTGCAAGGTCTTGCCCAACCCAGCCCCCAGCAACCCCTCCAGCCTGACCTCTCACTTTACCCCCCCCCCCACCCACACACCCACATACTGGCAGCCCCTGGTGGCTCAGCAGTTCTAAACGTTCCCCTGCGCACCTCTGCCCATGCTGTCCCCTCTGCTGTGGGGTGGGTGAGACTGACCCCCCCCTAACCTTTTACTACCTGACCAACCCTTATGTGTTCTCCCATCACCTCCTCCCTGACCTCCCCACATCCCTGGGATGCTTCCCAGGGGCTGCCTCCTGTCAAGGCCAAAGCCAGGGCAGGGCGGAGAGAGATGGAGCATGAACTAGGGGAAAGGGCTGACGTTTCAGGTGCCCAGGGCCAGCCCTGGAGAGGCCTAGGATCTCTTTCGGGCTCAGAATTCTGGGAGTGCACATGAGGGCCTGGTGCGGGGCACAGTAGGGTCTCGTCACCTCCTGCCCGGTGACCAGCAGGATGCTGCCTTCCTTGCCGTGCTGAATCTGGCGGTAGATGTGGTCGAATACCAGCAGCTCGCTCCAGCAGTTCTGCAGCAGTGTCATCTGGTCGGCCACCTGGAGGGAAGAGGTGCAGACCTGACCTCCGGCCAGGCCCTGCCAGGGACCTTCCCCTCCCCCATCCCTCTCCCAATCTCAATTCAGAGGCTCACTTGGGTATGGGACCTGGGCGAGCCGCTTACTTAACCTGTCTGTGCCCTTTGTGCCTAGCTGCCTACTTCATCAAAGCGTGACAGAGTTCTAGCAAAACAAACCAAAACCAAGGTCCAGTGGGGGTGCTCAGAGCTCAGACAGGCCGGGCTTCGGGCCCTGACTGTGCTCCTACAAGTTGCATGACCTTAAGCAAATTCTACAGCCTTCTGAGCCTCTGCTTTCTCATCTGTAAAGTGGGCACAGTATTAGAAGGTGGTTCGGCACACGTTAAGTACTCAATAAGTATTAGTGAATCATGTTCATGGAAGTAGTTTGTGAAGATGTCCCCTTCAAACGTGAGGGGAGATGATTAATTTCAACCTTGTGCCCATTTGGCCTGTGGTCGCATCTCTAGCAGCCTCACTAGCTCAAAAGACAAGCCATGAAGAGAAAACAGAGGGCCCCTCCTGGGCCTTATGCACAGCTTTCAGGCTTGTGAGAAGAAGGGAGCGCCTTTCAGTCCCAGCATCCGGCCTGGAATGAGCGGTTGGCTGGCAATGGTCCGTCTGAAGCAGGAACAGAAATACAACGAGGCAGATTCCAAACACTCAGGATGCAGTCGGGCACCCAGCGCAAGGGCAAGGGCTGCCTCTGTGTGGGGCATCCTTCCACCCTGGAGGGTCACTACATTCTAGCACGGCAAGAAAGGACACTTGTGACAATGGCCAATGGGACTCAGAACCACCGGACACCAGAGCCAGACAGGCCCTCAGGGATCCCCAGGCCAAAATCTGTATTTTTTAGATGAAAATCTGCCACTCCGAGAAGGTGAGGGACTCTCCTGGGAGAGAGCTAGAACCGGGCCAGAGCCATGGCTGGTCTTCTCAGTCCACAACCCTCTACAGTGACAAAATCCTGAGCTCTCCTGGGTGTGTAGACCTGCAGGGGCACTGTGGTCACCCGAGGAAGACACAGCACTGACGCCAGTGCCCCTCAGCATCTAGGCTCATTAAGCCCTCCACCAGCTACCTGGCAAGCACTTCGTGGGCACCGTCCCGGGCCCTGCCCTGTGATGAATGCAGACTGTGACAGCTGCTAGTCATTGTGCCACAGCTCCATGAGGCTGGGAGGCTGGTACAGCTGTTATCCCCAATCTATGGAGAAAGGACACCCAGAGTGGTCAAGCAACTCGCCCAGGGTCACACTGCTCTGTCTGGCTCCAGGTCCGTGCTCTAAACCACCAGGTATGGAAGAAGAGCCACGCTGGCCACCTAGGCGCTCACGGCCCACTTGTTGCCTCCCTGTGAAGCTCTCCCCAATCCTGTCCTCTGGACGTCGCACCTGCAACATTTGATGGCATCAATTCATGCCTCTGTCTTCCCCAATACCTATGGGGTCTGGGAAGGCAGGGCGGGTGTCCGGCTCATCTCTGGCCTCCCGGAGGAGGGGCCGGTGAGCAGCTGATACACAGATATGTGCTCCCAAGACAGGCACAGAGAGCACAGAGGAACGCCCTCCCCCCAACTCAGGGGCCAGAGAGACCCAGGCGGCCCCTGGCCTGAGGGGAACTGGCAATGCCTAATGAATGGCTCTCACTTCTGAGGGGTAGAAGCCCCCCTCTGCATCCCTCTGTCCCCGCCCCCTCCTGGGGGCTGCCTGGGGCCTGTTCTCTGGCCGACGGAGGGCAAGAACAAGTGCAGGCAGGGTAGGGGAGCAGCTGGACACGCAGTCAGACTCCCTTCAGCCTCGCCTGGCTGATCCCACGTGCTGAGAACGAGAGGGATGGCCTGTCTCTGTCCCGCCCTGAGTCACCAGGCCCCCACATTCCCTTGCTCACTTCATCTCTGTGTCAAGAACCCACACACCTCTTCCTTCCTCTCCCGGCAGGAAGTGCTTCCTAGACCCCCCAGTACCATCAGAGCAAGGAGCCCAGACGGGGGCCCCAGATCTCAGCCACCCCTGGCCCTGGACTGGAGAGGCTGGGAGAGATTGAGACCCTGGCAGCGCCGAATCACAGAGACAGCTCTCCTATCTCTCCTCAGGAAATGGCCAATCCCCAGAGAACCACTGACAGGACTGGTTCCCCACCAGTTTCCAAGGGGGGAGGCAAGGCTCGGGGAGCACCTGCTGCCAGGCCCGTTCCCAGCACACCCCGACTCCTCACCCCTGTCCTATCGCCATTCTGTCCGTGTTACAGATAAGGAGACAGTGGCTTGCCTAAAGGAACCACAGGGATCTGGGCTCTGTCCAGACACCCCTGACTGGGCTGGTCTTCTGGAGGTCCCCAGGAGGCCCTGGGCCCCTAGCAGAAGGTGCCTGCCGGGGGTCAACTGGCCGGGGGGTCAACTGGCCTACCTTGGACGACCCAGTTGGAGGCAGAGTGAGAGGGAGGGCATGCAGGGCTGGGCTTGCGCCCCCCCCCCGCCCCCCATTGGGGCCCCTTTGCCTGGCTTGAAGGAATAGGGAGGGGGTGGGGGGGTGGAAGAGTGAGAGATAAGGGGGAGAATTAGGAGATAAGCAGGCTGAGCTTCGGGCAGAAAGCAAGAGGGGTCAGAGTGACCCGGCTGGCCAAGCCCTGGGAGCAGACTCTGTACCCAGACCTCAGACCCCGGGAGTGGGGGCAGCCCTGCACACAGGGCTGATGGGGGGCGGGCACAGGGCAGAGAGATGCAATATGGTGGCTAAGCTTTGGTGCCCTGTGCCCTCTGTTTGATTCCCAACTGAGCCACTTATCTAACTCTGCCCTAATTTTCTGTTCTGGGAAATTGGAGAAATAAAATCCTCCCTCTTTCGCTTAGAGAAAACATATGAGCACAGGGGTGTCAGTGGTGAAGGGCTCTGTGGACCCACGGGTGGCACTCCTGTGGATGCTACCCCGGCCTGGGGTCCCATCTACCCCCAGCCAAATGGCCTTTTCACTTGTTCTTCCTCTAGATGGACAGATGGACACATAAAGACACCAAACTCCAAATTGCTGCCCGTGAAGATGATGAATACACGCGTGCGCATGCACACGCGCGAGCGCGCGCGCGCACACACACAGACACACACTTCTCTTTATTTAAAAGAAAATCAGAAGCTGTAGCTGCCAGCCCCTCTCCACAGGACAGCAGGTGGCTAAGAGGCTCACTTAACCAAAGAGGGTGGTTTTCACCTTCCTTAGCTTTCTCCCTAAGCAAAGTTCCTCCTCTGCCCTCAGATCTCCCTGCTACCCTGGGAACAAGGACATTTGCAGGCCCAGCCCTGGGGTCCCTCCTCGGCCCGGCCTGTCTGCTCAGCCTACCAGCCGCCCACCCCTCCTGCTGGTCTGCCATAAATCTTCCTGGAGCCTTGACACTTTGCAGCCTGCCCTGGAGAAGGGGTATTTATGGGTGCCGAGCTGACCTCCCTCCCAGCAGGCCCCCTCTGCAGCCCGCTGGGGTCTGATCAGTCTGGCAGCCGAAGGCCAGCGGGCTCTGTAATTCTCCGGTGGCTGACACGCCACGGGCCAGCCATGGCGCTCTCCCGGCCGAGTGGTCGGCAGGCCATCGTTTGTCAGCCCGGGACTGACAGAGTTACTGCTGTTTAAATGAAACCATATATCTGAGCAGTTAAATCTGTTGCCAGTCGGGGGCCTCCGAGCTGGATGTTGAGGGGTGAAGTGATGTCAAGATGGGTCATTAGGCAGTCTTGGCCCTCACCTCCCCCTCCCTGATTCCTATCTTGCATCCTCCCAGCCTGTCTTTCCCGGGAACTGTCCAGAGAGGCCGAGTTCCCGGGCCTACACACTGTCCTCCGCTGGGCAGCGGATACAGGTGTTTCTGCTACCTTGCATCGTACAAAGGTGCCTCGTAAGCCCAGGGCAAGGCGGGGCCCCGTCTTCTCCCGGAGGAACGCTAGTGCTGAGAGGATCGTGGGTACAGTCTCTCCCTTCTCACGCCTCCTGCGAGTATAGATTACACGGGACAGCAGCAGAGGGGACAGAAAGGCCGGGGCCTTCTGCTCCTGCTAACCAACCACTCCCGTGTGCTGCGCCCCGTGGGAAATCTTTACCTGTCCTGGTTCACTGAATCCTTACAACCACCGCCCTATGCAGTAGATGATATTTCAACTCCCCTTATTTTACAGATAAGGAAACTGAGGCCCAGAGGAGTAGTCACCTACCCAAAGTCACACCTGTGGTAAGGGGCGGGGCTGACAGAGCTGGAACTCCAACATAGGCTTCTCTGATCCTGGTCTCTTGTTATTAACTTCGGGGCCGCTGTCGGATCTAACATGCCACAATTGTGTGAAATGGAAAATAAAGACCGAGGGACATCTAAGCTGAGAAAGAGGAGGGATGAGAAGCCCAAGAGGGCATTCACGCGGCAGCATCCCTGCCAGCTGGGCAAAGACCCCAAGCCTTCCCCTGGGCAGCGAGATGGTATCAGCATCAGAGAGGGCTGAGTGGCCTCCAGGGAGAGCTCAGGCTCTGTGCTAGGAGCCCTCCCTGCCCCAGGATGTGGGGCCCCAGCCAGCTCTGGCAGGCTGTCACCCACTCTTCTGGTCCAAGATCTGCCTCTGACCCTACCAATGTCTCCGGACACAGAGGGCCAGCTGAAACCCCCTACCACGTGATGCTTTTTCGCATCCCTAGGCCTTACTCTATGCTGTTCCCCCTTCCTGGAATATCCTCAACTTTCCTGGACTGCTTTCTGGAAAGGCAGAGATCAAAGAAACCTCTGATTTCCTTAGATAGAGCCATTTGCTCTCCTGCTGGGCCCCGACGGCCCCTCTGCATCGCTCTCAGAGTGATGCATGGGTATCAACTGTGTGCATGTCTGTCTCTTCCAATAGCTCAGAGGCCTCCTGGGTCCAGTTCACGTCAATGTTCCCAGTGCCAGCTCCAGTGCCCCACTCTCAGAGCTAGAGAGCTCCCCACTTCTGTCTCCTAAGGTGTATGCTGCCTGGAGGGAGGGGGATGGTCACCCCAAAGGGAGTACAGGGTCACTTGGCACCACTCCCACTTTTCTGCTTCCCCACGTCTGGCTTTGCAAACAGACACCAGCCTGGGCTCACCAGACCAGTAGGAAAGAAGTTCCACATGGCTGATGAGAGGCCCTCTAAGGGCTGGGCTGGTACTTATCTTCAAGGTTCCTTTACAGAGGATGGTGACCATGGTTCATATTCCTGGGCACGATTCAGAGATTCTGGGAAGGGGAAGCAGGAAAGTTTGGACCACAGAGAAGCCAGAAGCAGGAAAAAACACTCAGCAAAGCTGGGACAAAAGCCCTTCCCATCCTGCGTGAAAAACCCCAAGAGACTAGGAAGGCAGCCAGAGGAAGTGCCCTGCCCCTGGATCCAGGGCTCTGGAAAGCTGGGAATGCTCCGCTTCTCCTCCCCTCTGCACAGGGGGCTCATGGGAAGTCTGGAGGGAAGCTGGCAACCAACCCAAGCGTCCTGGGATCCTCATCCCCAACCAGGGCCTCCAACCATGAGTGAAAGGCGGATGGGATTGTTTTGTCCCATTCATGCCTAGAGAAGGGGCAAGGCTGAGAAGCCCCACTCCGTGACAGATACATGGCACATCCCCAGACCCTCCATTGTGGAAGCAAGAATCATCACCACCAACTCTTGACTCCCAGAGTAACCCAGTCCTCCCGTCCCATGATGCCTCAAGGGCTCACAGTGCCCACCTCCTATCTTATTCCACCCTGTGCCCAGCCCAGGCAGGCAGTGCCCCCGGCCCATCCGGCCACATGCCCCTGGAGGAAGCCCAGGCGTCAGCACTGACAATGCCGCTCAAGGCTACAGTGGCCCCAGCAGAGAGGGCAACAGACCCTGCTGTTTACACCCAGCCCCGGAACAGCCGGAGGGGCTGGCTTGGGAAAGGCAAACACGGAGAGGCCTGGACTAAAGAGTGTCTGTGCCCAGGCCACCAAGGGCTGGGCCTTGGCTGGGCTAGAGGGGCCTCTGACGTGGCCAGAGCACCCTGATGGCAGGGAGCCAGGGCACTAGAGGGGCAGCTCCCAGGCCTTGGGCCCTTCAGACCACCAGGCAGGATAACTGGGAAGTTCTCTCCTTTCTGGCCTCGGTGTCTCTGGCTGCTCTCGTGCTTGCTGTAGCTGCAGGCACTCCAAACCAGGGGAAGGAAAGCCTTGTGGAAAAGGAAGGCGGTCTCCTCTATAGGCAGATCAGTGATGGGTCCTGCAATCTGCACCCCCTCCCCGGGTCCCCCTGCACACACAGACACCCACTCGTGGGACCAGCCATCATGCACAAGAGATGCAGGGACAGCAAGACCTTTCACCTTAGCTGGGAAGGAGAATGTCCACAGGCACCCCAAACTCTGAGATACGAAGGCCCGCATCTATGACATTTAAGGCTGGGAGGCCAGGAGACGTTGTCTCCCCTTGCGGACACTGGGCTGGGGCAGCCAGAGACAGCTTCCAAAGGACTCAGCTAGTCTTTGGGGGGGAGCTCAGGGTCTCAGAGGAAGAGAGATAAATGCCTACAGAGACCCTGACCAGATGAGAAACAGAGACGCAGAGAGATAGCACACCAGTGAGAGAAAGACAACAGAAAGAGACAGAAGCAGAGACAAAAGAAGCAGAGTCTTGAGATACAGACTCAAGAAACAGAGAAGGAAAGAGGGCAGGAGGGGTGAGAATGGCTGTGATGGACCAGAAACACTCATCAGGGTCCCCAGTGGGGCTTCCCTGTGCCCAGATACTGCCCGAAGCCAGTGGGCAGGACTGCTCCATCCAAGGGGTAACTGAGACTGAGGCTCGGGCAGCCAAGAGAACACCCCAGCGGCCAGGCAGGCAGGGGGAGAGACTCACCTCCAGCTCCTTGAAGACCATGCACCTGCGTGCCCAGTCCACGATGGAGATGAAGGTCTGGTCAGCCATCCTGCACAGGAGGCTGAAGGCTGCGGGCTGGTCGGGGCGGCCCTTGGCTGGCTCCTGCAGGCAGCCCACGATGCGGGCCCGAACCTGGTCCTCGTCCGGCTCTAGCTGCAGCAGCTGCAGGATGAGCTCGGGCACACCAGGCCCTCCGGAGAAGGGCTCTGGGTAGCCATAGGGTGGCCCAGGCTGCGGGGGACTGGCATAGGGCTCTGGGTACTCAGACTTGATGGCACGGCCAGGGAAGGTGGGATAGAGGTAGCCAGCCAGTGGCCCGTGGGCGCTGGGCACGGCCATGGGCAGTGCTGGGGCCCCAAAGTCGCCCAGAGGCCCAGCAGGCGGACCAGAGGCCAGGCCCTTGGGCTCAGGTGCATGTAGGCCAGGGGGCAGCATGTAGTCCGGTGGGGGTGGGGGCGGGGGGGGCACCCCCATCGGAGGGCCTGTCTCCAGCTTGAAGCCATTGGCTCGAATCTGTGCCTTCTTCTGCTGCTTCAGGGCTCGGTCCCGTTTGTACATGGGCCCAAACTTGTTCCGGCCACCCCGCATGCGGTCAGCACGCACAGCTGTGGGCAGAAGCAGAGGGTCAGACTCACCCCCTCCAAGCCTCCTGCCATAATGCCACACTCACAGATCTTTCCCAAAAAGACCTGTGTCACTTCCCCGCTCAGTACCTTTCCATGGCGCCCACTGCCCACAGGTGAAATCAATCTCCTTTAGTGCGGCATTCAAGGCCCTGTTTACCTTCCCAGGTCATCCCTTACAAGACCCCATGTTCTTTCCACTCCACCTCATCTCTCTGCTCCTCTGCTTGGCACGTCTTCTGCCTCAAACGCTTTCCTTCTCTCCTGCCTGCCAAACAGCCAGCCCCGGGGCCACAGCCTCCAGAAGTGTGCCTGGATTCTTCCAGGCAGAATCCACTGTCCTTGCCCCAGATGCCCTGCCTCTTGCTCACCCTCATCCCGCTGAGTGGTATCGGGCCACATGACCCAAACGGAGAGTTGCTGGGGACTCAGGGGTGGGTTCAGGGGCCTAGCACAAGGCTGAGCAGAGAGATGGGGACAGGAAGGAGGCCCTAGTCAGCTTTACTCACAGCGCCCAGTCCAGTCCCCAGTATCTGGCTGTTCCTGGACTGCCTGCCTGACTCCGTCGAACCCCTACTGCAAAATGACTCTGGCTTCCCCCACTGCCTTCAAATATGAAGCTGAGTTTAGGCCTGGCCAGGGCTCCCTGCTGGGAGAAGGGACCTCCCTGGCTGACCAGATGTCCCTCCGCCTGGCCAAGAACGTGTCACCAGCCAGGCCCAACAAGTGCATCTCTGCAGCTGCAGTGTGGCCCCAGCCCCTGCTCCGACAGGACCCCGCCCTGGGCCCTGGGAGACAGAGGTGGTGTCCAGCAAGGGAGGTGTCTTGGGGGTCCACTCGGCCAATCTTCCTGCCTCGGGGTGGACAGCCCAGCTCTGGTCCCTCAGGCTCCATCAGGGTGTTTTTGCTACTTGTGACAGCCAGCTCTCCTGGCCGGGAGGACCTGGAGCTGGGGGCATCGGGACATCCCCCTCTCATCTACGAGTCCTTCCTCCAGGCGGCAGGACGTGTGGTCAGTGGCTCTCGGGGACACTAGGGGCCTTCCACGTTGTTTAAAAACTTTAGCCAACCGCTGCCTGCTCGGCGCACAGCCCAGCTGGGGCCCGCAGGGTGGAAGCCTACGAGTGTCCACCCTCCGAACCTTTGAGTTTTTCCGCAGCAACGTTTCTCCTCCCCTCTGGACTGAGAGCCGGGGGGACGGGGGTGGGAAGGCAAGGATGGGCCTGGGTCCTGTGGGGCCGATTGTTCCCCTTTCCCTCAACCTCTCAGGGCCCGCCCAGAACATGGTGGAAGGGCTCTCACCCACTGAGTGAATGGCCTCAGTGAACCTTTTGGATGGACAAACAGATGCGGGAAGGCTGTGATGATAGACAGTAACCTAAGTGATGATGATGATGATGATAATAGCATTTACTACTACCTGTTAGCTTTTCCTACCCTTCTCTCATGCTGACTCTAGGAGGAAGCCACGACTATCAGGTCTACTTTTCAGCTGGGGAATCTGCAGCTCAGAGAGGTTAAGGAACTTGCCCAGTGTCACCCAGCCTGTGAGTGGTGGCACTGGGACTTGAACTCTGGTAAAGGCTTCGACCACCTTGGCTCCGGCTACTGTGGGAGGGGGGGTGTCAGTGGGGGGTGTTGTAGGTCTCCTTGCAGAGGGGGAGCTCTGCGGGGCTCTGCCCTGTGCTGCACCGGCTCTCAGAGGCTGGAGACAGGGCCTGAGCCTCCCTGTATCCCCTCACCAGACGGAGCCGGCCACTTGTCACCCCTCCCCGGCAGAGGTGAGGGGCCAGCGGCCGCTCCAGAAACTTGAAGAAAGCCACTGGGGCCCTCGTCTCACCCCTCCCAGCACCCGCACCCCTGCCCCGCTGTCAGACAGAGAGGTCAGCGGCCGGAGGCCCGCAGCGCGGCGCGCGCACCTTCCAGGCGCATCCCCACCGTCAGGCACTTCTGGAAGCGGCAGAAGGGACAGCGCTTGCGCTGCGTCTTGTCGATCTTGCAGCTCTGGCTCTCGGTGCACGTGTAGTGCTTGTTGTTCTGCACCGTGCGCTTGAAGAAGCCCTGGGGGAGGACGGAGTCAGCGCGGGAGGAGCGCAGGCCCCGCGTCCCCTCCCCGGGCCCCACCCCTGCGNTCCCCGCCCCCGCCAGGGCCTCCCCCGGCGTGGTCTGCGTGGCGCCCGATCCGGGACCCTCGGATTCGGTGCACTTGGATCCAGATTCGTTCGTCTGAGAACAAAACCCCGATTCTGAGAAAACGAGATGGGCGGCTCGGCCGCGAGGGAGGCACCAACGAGCCCGGCCGGAGTGGGGCCTGAGTGTCCTGGGGAATCGGACACGGACGAAGGAGGCAGAGACAGGGTCTGAGGGAGACAGAGAGACGAGCAGAGCGAGAGCGAGAGATACCGACCGACGCTGCCTAACGGAGCGAGCACCCCGGGGCGACAGAGACAACGAAAGCCCGAGACTGACAGACACACTGAAGCCGAGCGGAGAAAACCGGGGGGAGACGAGGCAGACAGAGAGATAGGGAGGCAGAGAGAGAACGAAAGAGAGAGAGATCAGAGACACCGAGAGACGGAGGTCCGAGAGAAAACCTGGGAGAGGCAGACGCAGAGCCAGAGACACGGCGGTAGACGAGAGACAGCCCGAGACATCGAGAGCCAAGAGAAACCGGGAGAGAAGGCAGAGAGGGGCGACAGAGACGCCGAGAGAAAACCTGGAGAGACGGAGGCGCCCAGCAGGGGGGCCGGGGACGGGAAGGCGCGCGGAACGCGGCGGGAGCCGGGAGCCCGAGCTCCGAGGCGTGGCCCCGCAGGGTCGGACCCCGCCAGGGGCTCACTCCGGGAGAGGCGGAGNCGCCGAGCCGCCGGGGCCCCCGGGCTGGGAGAGACAAAGCCCGCGGCAGCGACGGCAACGGGAGGCGCAGCCCGTGCCACCGAGGCCGAGACGTCGGGCGGAGGGAGGGCGCAGCCGAGACGCCGGGCGTGGAGTCGCAGGCCGGGCGCGAGACCTCGGGCGGAGACCTCCCGGGCTCCGGGGGGACGGAGCCCAAGGCGGGGGAGCGACCTCGGGCGGAGAGTCGAAGTTCCAAGGAGGGAAGCGCGCGGAGCCAGGGCCCAGGAAGCGAGAAGGGGCGCGACGGCGGCCGCGGCTCGCCCGGCGCCCACCTGCCGGCCCCTGC
>NW_027530625.1:1925163-1925567 GCF_008692635.1 Crocuta crocuta
CCGCCAATGCGCGCTGCGCTAACCCGCCTCGCAGGGGCCAGGGGCCGGCCCCTCTATATCAGCGCGTGCGGTATCCGGGGGCGGAGGCCCGGCCCGCGCCCTCCCCCGCCACCTAGCCTGGCTAGCGCCTTTACCCTCAGCCTCTCGGCCCCCCATTCCCAGCCCGGGCGCCTCAGAATCCGGGCAGGTGCTGGGCGCCCGGGAGCCTCGAGCCACCCAGGAGGCGAGCCCGTTTGCGAATTCAGCTTAGTCGTGGCACGGACCACACGGGGGGCGCTGGTCGTTTTGCAGTGTGGAAGAGGGTACGGGCGAACGTGGGGGCCCGTGGCCAAGGCACGGGTTCAAGGCTAGAAACCAGGTCTCGCCCTGGCCATGCCACATTTCACTGGAGACTTAAGCAAATC
>NW_027530625.1:1925580-2076664 GCF_008692635.1 Crocuta crocuta
ACACACACACACACACACACACACACACACACACACACACACGTCCTCAGTTTCCTTATCTGAGAAGTGGTAATGATGACTGAACTTCCTTAAGAGTGGGCATGCAGATGAACCGATGAACCGAAGTGGTGTTGGCAAAACGCATGCCTTAGCACTGCGGAAGCGTTTAGTAGTCTCCAGCTGGGGGACCTGGGGCCAGCCCTCTCTCCTCCGTGGGCCTCAGTTTGCTCGAGCCGGAAATGGGAATTCTGCGAGGTCTGGAAGCCACCCGGGGCGCCGGAGCTAGGAGAACAGAGGAACCCCTCCCCCCATTCCATTCTGAGCCCTTACCTGGGCTGGGGGGAGGGGAAAGGGAGCGTCCAGCATCCCCGGGACAAAGGGGACCCTGGGCTGCGCCAGGCTGAGCACTTGCTCTGGGAAGGGAAAGTCTACTGCACTACTCATTTACCAGAGAAAGGGACTACCTCTCATCTTGCCCCTGACCCCCCACCCCTCCACCGAGAAGATTGTTGAGGTCAGCGAGGCCAATATACTGTGATCTTGGGGGCGGGGGCGGGGGCGGGGAAGGCGGGAAACCACAATTATGCACCCACAGCGACGCAACCCATCTGAAGGCTCTGGCCCTTGGCCTTGGCCGACTTTGTCTGGGGCCCCTACCTGAGCCGCCCCTGCCACCCGGCGTGGCTTGGAGCTGGCATCTTGGTCCGTGAGCCGAGGCTGGTGACTCCACACAGACCATTCCTCGGGTCTTTCCACCCGTGGAATGAAGGGTGGAATAGGCAGCCGACTTGCTGTGCAAGCTCGGCCAGGTCCCTTTGCTTCTCTGGGCCTCAGTTTATCCGTATGTAAAATGGAAAAGTTTGGCCCTACAGAAGGGGTTCTGTGGTTTCCGTGAGATGCCCTGGACGAATCTTGCTGAGGAAGGAGAGAGAGCCGCTGGAATTTAGCTGCAGACTCCTCACATCCAGCCCCTGAGAAACACTAGCTGCTGCCTCTGAACGGCTCTCCATTGGGGAGGGGCCCTCAGAACGTGGAAAACAGGAGCGGGCAGTGAGGGGACTGAGAGGGAAGGCTGGGGTCTCCTGGACATTGTTGAGGAAGACCCAGGCAGTGTAAGCACNGGGTTCAGAGCCAGTTCTCCCCCTCTCCCTCCACCTCCACCCCCTTCTTCCCCCAAAGGTTACACTACCACGGGTTGGGAGCCCTGAGGTTGACCCAGGCTGCACTGCGCCCACCCCTCACGGCCCCAGGTTCCTGCTCAACATGTGGGGACTCACAGCCCCTCACCCACCTACCCAGGGAAGCACACATTGATCTGGACGGGCCACAGAACAGGGACTGACAGAAGGGCGTTGGAGGCAGACACGCAAATCCACACAAATCCGCAGAGACAACACAGATACACAGGCAGGGAGACCCGGAGACCCAAAGACAGGCCCAGGGAACGTGGATACATTTGCAGACTGCTAGGCTTGGGCCAGCACAGCACTGTGAACACTCGGCCACCAGTAGACAGCGGGACACCGCAGACCCCCATAGGGCCTGTCCCCACAGGCCTAGCTCCTCCCATCGGCTGCCCAGGGAAGAAGAGGGGGTAGCATGATGGGAGGGCAGGTCTGGGATGATCTCTGGCCCCTTCCCTGCCCAGAGCCGCGGGCACCAGTCACTCGGCAGAGCAGACAGTGGCCGGCGCAGGCCGCAGGGAGGCACTGAGGAGGGAGGCTGGCCATTAGAGGCCTGGGCCCAAGCCCTCACTTACGGAGCGGAAGGCGAGCTCTCACGCCGGATGAGGGTGGACAGTGGGCACCAGGGGTCCGAGGGAAGACTCCGGCAGCCCAGGTGGGGCAGCGGTGACCGTGGGCACACAGGAACTCCTTCACGCCACGGCGGGCGGCAGGCGGACAGTAGGCTGGCCCTGTCCGTCCGTCCCCCTCCTCCTCCCCGCCCTGGGGGGGGGGCACCGGAGGCCCAATTGGTCTCTGCCCCCACGTGACTCTGCAGGCCTCTCTCCTTCTTTGTTGGTGTTTCTCTTCATTTAGATCTATTTTTTTTCTTCTCCTAAAAGAAAAAAAAAATACCCCTATCTATCTGGGGGCCGCGGTGGGGGTGGAGGCCAAGGCACTCTGGAGGCCTTGGCCAGCTGGCTGTTCCAGGCCGCTGTGGGAGCCCAGAGGCAGGGACCCCATGTAGGCGGGTAGGCAGCCCCGCTTGTTAGCGACTGGGTGGGAGTGGGGCCTGATTTATGGGCGGCTCCCCCACCGGGCCTGCAGCCTGGCCTCTCTCCCCTTGAATGGCTACCTCCCTGGGGCCTGGCCCGACAGGGTCCGGCCTGGCCCAGACATGGGAGTGGAGTCAGGTCGGCCTGGAGCGGAGGCAGAGGCATGGATGACTTGACCCGGTGGCTGTGCGGCCATGGCTTGATCTTTTTACTCTTCCAGAAGGTGAAGAGAGGAAGAGGGGAATGGAAGGCAAGCAAGTGAGCTGACTGAACACCTCCCGGGTGCGTTCCACGTTGGCTTCTCTGAATGTCACCATCTGTGTGGGCTGCTGGTGCTCCCAGTGGCTAGCTGGGGAAGTTGAGGCTGGGCTGAGACTGCCTCCAGGACCAGGGGGTTAGCTAGGCCAGGATTGGGCCAAGTGGGTAGGTAGGCCAGGATAGGGCAAGGTAGAGGGCATGGGGTTTTGTCTAGCAGGCCAGGCCTCCCCACGCAGCCGGGGATGTCCCTGTCCAACCTCCAGGTCCAGACAGGTCCTAAACCGTCCTGGTCTGATAGGGCCCAGAGCACTCTGTTCTGTACCCTTCTGCTGCCTGACACCCTCTTTCATGCATTCCTTCATTCATCCCATGTTCCCTGAGTGCACACTAGATGCCAGGCACTGGAGAAAAGGGAAGAAAAAGGAAGAAGTCTCAGTCCTTGGAAGATTTACCTCAGAGACATTGGTCCTGGGGTTTGGGGCAGGGCACAGGGGGCCATGGGGCAACCACTGTTGAGAACCCTCACCACACCCCTGCATTTGAGGGAAGCAGGCCAATCACACACCACCTCATTGACCTGGCTTGGGAGGAGCAGGGATTTCCTGGATAACTGAAGTCAATTCTATTTAAAACCTAGCGTGTCTTCCTTCTTGTGTCACTGAACACGATTTTTATTTTGAAAGTACACACAAGACAAAAATCTTCCTGGTAGTCATAACTAACTGATTCTACCTATTGAGTATACGGTAGTCCCCACTTATCCGTGGTTTTGCTTTCCTCGGTTTCAGTTACCTGTGGTCAACCAGGGTCAGGGAGTAGACGGTCCCCTTTGTGACATGTTTTTCGAAGGTGGACACATAGTGGCCTAACACTTTGTCACGATGCCTCCATCATTCCCCTCGCTTCTCATCACGCAGGCACTTTGTCACCTCACAAGAAGGGGGAATACGGTACAAGATATTTTGAGAGAGACCACATGCACATAACTTTCATTACAGAATATTATTATAATTGTTCTATTTTATTATGAGTTATTGTTACTGTGCCTAATTTAGAACTTAAACTCTGTCATAGGTGTGTATGTGTAGGAAAAAGCATAGCATAAACAGGGTTCAGTACTATCCATGGTCTCAGGCATCTGGAGGGGTCTTGGAATGTATCCTCTGCAGGTACGGGGGACTACTATGTTCTTTTTTTTTTTTTTTTTTTAAGTAGCCTTCACGTGCAGAGCCCAGTGCAGAGTCCAGAGTGGGGCTTGAACTCATGACCCTGAGATCAAGACCTGAAGTGAGATCAAGTCAGATGCTTAACCAGCTAAGCCACCCAGGCTCCTTGGGACTACTGTAGTCTAATTCTACTATATTTGGATTCTAATTTCTACCTATGACATAATATACCACTTAATTCCCAACATGCATGACCTCATAATTTTTCCTTTTTCATCCACTGAAGTTCTTATAAGATATATCTTGTATATGCATATGACTGGACCTAACTAGTCTCCCCATTTTTTTATTTATTTATTTTGAGGGAGAGAGTGAGCAGGGGAGGGGCAGAGAGAGAGGGAGTGAAAATCCCAAGCAGGCTCCGCACTGTCAGCATAGAACTCGACATGGGGCTGGAACTCACGAACCATGAAATCATGACCCGAGCAGAAATTAAGAGTTGGACACTTAACTTACCCAGGCTCCCCATAGTCTCCCCATTACAATGCAATGATTTTGCTTCTGGATTAATACCATTTAATCCTCTGAATTAAAGAAAGAAATATCCCGGCAACCACCTTATCATCACCAACATGTCACATACATGTCACAACAAACAACCATGGTCCTTTGCATGTCTTTTGATGGGAGACTACGAAATGAGGTCCACTTTCACTGTCTTCTTATAACAGGACAAAACAGGGTCTTTCAACACCGTGGTGTCATGGAAAGAACTAGCCTGGCTTTGTCAGTCTGCTGAAGCTCTGAGCCCCGAGAAGAAGAATTGCTGAGGGATTCGTGGTAGAGACTCTGGCTAACGTCCCGGTTCTGCCATTTCCCAGCTATGTGACCTGGGACCAGTCACTTCTCTCTCTGGGCCTCACATTCTCGCCATAAAATGGGGACAAAATGAGACCACACCTGTAACACGTTCAGTGGCTGCCCGGCATGTCCCGTGTGCTCAGTAAATGTTAGCACAACACGAACAAGCAGTAAGCCAAAGGCCTGGCCGGTGGGTCCTCAGGGGCGCTTTCTGTGTTGAGTCTGAGATTACACAAGCATCCTGAACACTGTTTGCCCTTCTGTGACAGGGTGACTCAGCCCGCCTGGGGAACCCTCAAGGAAAGGCTCAGGGCTGATTTATCTCTGGGGCCACAGCAGCCCGCACAGAGCAAGCAAGCTTCAGTGAGCATTTGTCGATTCTAACGATTGAGTTGATTCTACGGATTGAGTTGATTCTACCGGAGTCCCCACATGCTGCCTGTTGGGGGAGAGTTCTGCTGCCTCCCCCTCCCGTCCCTAGGCAGTCAGCGGAAACTTCTGCCACTCAGGCTAGGAGCTCCTCTCCTCGGACCACCCTGGATATATAGTTATGAGCATTCCCTTCCTCTGCACTGCTCCTCTTCCGCTCTTGCTGGGTGAGGCCGGCAGGGAATGGGAAGGCCCTAACACAGAAGTGCCTGTGTGCCGGGTCCCCTGCCATTCCACACCCGTGGCCAGCCTCCAGCATCCTGGGAGCTAAGTAGTATTTTCTCCTCACCTTTCATGAGCAGCATTTGAGAGATGAAGAAATTCGGGTTCGGGGAGACGAGGTGTCTTCCCAGAGTCACAAAGCAAGGGTGTGATGGAACTGGGGTTTGAATCCACACAGTGGGCTTGCAGAGTCAGAATCCTCTCTGCTCTGCCAGACCCCTGGGTGGCCTATTCGTCCTTTCCTTCGAGCTCCAGCCCAGGTGGTCCCAGGCCATGAGACCCACCCAGAGGGGAAGGAGAAGGGGGGTAGTTCTGACCCAGGCCCCCCCCCCCACCTCCCCAAGCAAACAAAGCCCAGGGTCTCTCTTGTAAGTGGGGACTTTCCCATCGTGCCAGGCCTATTTCCTGGTGGTGGAACAAGGAACAAACAAACTAGAGACCTAGAAACTGAAATGGAGAGAGAGAGAGAGAGAGAGAGGGAGGGAGAATCATCAGGCTGGGGTTGGGGTACAGTGTAGAGAGACAGAGAAAGGCCCCACAGAGAAATGAGGCAGAAGGTGAGAAAAGAGAGATCCACTAACAGCATAGCTGATTCAGAAATAGAGAAAGAGAGAGAGGGAAAGAGAGAGGGAGGGGGAGAGAGAGAGGATAGGACAGAGGAAGGGGGGAGAGGTGGAAAGAATGAGAACAATTCAGAAAGAGAGAGAGAAAGTGGCAATGGGGGAGAGGGAGACTGAGGCAGGGAATGAGACGAGACAGGGGCCGGGCCGGGGAGCTGGAGGCAGGGGGAGTGTGAATGTGGAGACCCCGAGCAGGGCAGGAGGGGGCGGGGCTGCTGGCAGCAGCAGAGGCTGTTTCCGCTGCACCCCTTATCAGCCTGCTGCCAGATGTTCAGATCCGATGCCAATGTCAGAGAAGTCCGTAGTGCCAGGTCAAGGCCGTGGCCAGCGGGAGCCTCAGCTGCAATGTGGGGAGGGGAGCTGGGGGACGGCAGGAGACCTGCTTGCTCTTCTCCTGGTTCTCTGGACTGGGCCCCCTGGTGGGGGTGGGGGAAACCAGGTGCCTGCGGGTGCTAGTCTGCCGGCAGGGGCTGGTGGAGGCAGAGTGGGGCTCCTGGCAGCACGTGGATGCATACATGTGTGCAAACGCCCACGTGCCTGGAAGCACATGGGTACATGCACCCAGACCCACGCCGGCACACACGAGTGCCCAGAGCTACACGGGGACAAGTCAGCGGCCTGTGCACGGCTGCCACCTCCACTGCACTCCTCTGCCGGAGTCCCTGCTCTGCCGGGTCACCCCCCTCGCCTGAGCCAGGACCGTGGCCAGAGCCGGAGAGGTGAGGCTCTGTGGCTGGCAGGGGGGGTCCCGGGTCTACAAATGGGATACTCACCCAATCTTCATGCCCTTAAGGGCTGGGCCACGGGACCCAGGACCTTCTAGAATCTGAGGCCTGGCAGAGATCCTCTGGAGGAGGGGCAGGGCCTGGGCGTCTGACAGGGCCGGGGCTTTAGCCTTGGGCCTGGGCCTCTCCGCCATGCTCCTGGAGCGTGCAGCCGCAGCTGGGGCCCCCTTCCTGGGGTAGTTTATCTCACAGCGCACACGCTTGGCCCTCAAGGGGTGACCCAGCCTTGCTCCCCACATTCCTCTTCAGCCGCACAGCCGGTGGGCCCCCCACAGCCCTGAGGCAGGGTCTGTTCTTGGGGGGTGGTCGGGAGCAACCACTCAGAGCCATTGCGCTGGCCTCTTGGCCCCAGCCCTTTGCAGCTGTCTCTGTGCTTCTCTGGGATTTTGTCTCTGACCATCTCTCTAATTTTGTCTCTGCCATAATTAATCTTGTGTCTATCACCGTTTTTGCCCCGATCTCTCTCTAGGAATGTCCCAGTTTGTTTCTGTCTCAATCTCTCAGTCTGTCTTTCTCTAGGTTCCTGGAGTGGGACCGGCCTGGGGCTACCTGGGCTCTGCTCTCTGGCTCAGAGTGGCCAGCTCCATTGTGAACGACTATGAGAAAGAAGGCTGTGGGCAAGGGGGCAAAGGGCCTGGACAAGCGGAGGCCCCAGACTCATAATAGGTGAACTGGGGCAGCCCAAGCAGAAGTCCAGACCCCCTGCCACCCACCTGCTAAGAGTCAACCCAGATAAAGGACAGCGATCAGGTCATGTTAGCTGGTGGCCTCCCCCATGTAGAGAAGAGGGGGTGGGGGAGGGGGAGGGGGAGGAAGCTGGGGCTGGAGGTCTCCTGGCCTGAGGGCCTCCTTCCTGTTTGTTGGGAAGTGACTGCCTCAGAAAACTGTTCAGGGGAGAGGAGGGAGGCCATGGTGACTTCCGGGAAGCTGGCCAAGGGCCCGAGGCCACCCTCCCTGTGCCCACATGGGGCCTGCTGGCCCTGGCTTAAAATAGTGCAGTTTCTCTGCTGCCACAGGGCCCAGCCCAAGCCTCAAAGGGCTGCTGGCTGCTGCCTGTGGGACAGCAGGGTGGAGGGGATTCACCCAACCACCGCCCCTCCCCAGTTTGGAGCAGCAGGGCCTCACAATGCAGGTAGGGAGTTGCAGAGAAAACAAGTCAGACATCCCGGATGCAAGTGTCACCTTCAAAACTGACCACCTGTGAGCCTGTGGGCTGGTTCATTTTGTCTCCTTGAGCCTTGGTCTCCACTATGTAAAAGTGCTGGGTTTTTAACCTAAAGGAGACTGAATGTAGACTCCTCAGAACCTTGTCGGGCACAGAGTGGACACAAAAATGGGAGTCTCACTTGCCTCTCTTGCTGGCTGTGCCTCAAGCTCCCCACCCCAAGGAAGGGCCTCCTTGGAGCTTTCCGTAGTCCCCACCCTTCTCCTAGGACCAGGTATTGAACAGGGAAGGTCTGTGGAGAGGGAGCTTGCAGGGAGGGCAAGGATGGGGTTGTGGTCTCCATGGTGAGACTTGTTGCCAAGGGAACAAGACTCCGAGAGCCCTGGGTCTGACGGCTGGGCACTTTTGCCACAGGATCTCAGAGAGGCTGATTACCACCGTGGACCTGACACCTTGGTGGGCAGGCACAGCCAGGGAGGTAGATTCTGGCTCTGCTGGGTTTCTGTTATTGGGGTGTGAGGGCTGCAGCTCCCCTCATAACAGCTTCCAACCAGGGACAGTGAGTCCTCCTCAACTCCTGAGACACAGGCACGTCATCTCCATTTATCTGGCCAGGAAAGTGAGAGGTATCTATCTGGGTCAAGGCCACATACAACTGGTAAGGGGAAGAGCTGGAATTAGACCTTGGCTGGTGAGACCCCTGATGTGCCTGTCACACAAGCTGTGTGAGGGAAATGATCCCTAAGGGAGGGATTCGTGTAGCCACAACCAACCTGATCTCAACAGACGCCCCCCCCACCCCCACCCCAACACCCATCATTTTCTTGGTGGTTTCTGGCTTTAGACTCTGGCTCAGAGCTGTGGCCCTAGAGATGATCTTACTCACCTCAGAGGGTTTGTGTAAGGATAAGGATGTCGGCACAAATCCTGCCTAACAGGAGGTACTCAGTGCTCACTTATACTAATTCCTGAGGTTACAGGAGTTATGTGACCTTGAGCAAATTACTTACCCTTTCTGGGCCTCGGTTTTCTCATCTGTAAAATGGGATCTTCATAGCACCAACTTCAGAGGGTGACTTTGAGGAATTAGTAATGTAATGCTGAGTACCATGCTTTGCCTTGCTCTATATATGTTTCTTTATTATTCTTCCAGATTATTGCCTGGCACTCAAGGAAACCAAAAGCTTAGCAGTAGTTCCATAGCAATTTATAAACTTAGAGCAGTGTTCTACATTTTATTCCACGGAACACTGTCCCAATAGAATTTTAACAGGAAGAAAAAAATATTCCATGCTTAAATACTTTTTTGGTAAGCTCTGGGCTAAACAGAATTAGCTTTCTTCCAGTAAGATTTCTCAGAGCCCTTAAATATGCCAGGGAAGGCTGGGAATCAATAAGAGGAAGGTAGACTGAGTGCCGTATTCCCTGAATTTTTAGCAATGGAACACCTACATTTTCCAGGGAACCAACTGAAAAACCACAAATTCGGTGTCTGTAGCACTCTACCTATTTGGGGGATGACACTGCTTTTCAGATCAAGCTGGTTGGGTCCATTCACTCACCTCTTATAGAAATTAATCCTTTATTGATTTCATAGAGTTTTGTTTTGTTAATAGCAAAAAGTTCAACCAAAGGCCATTACTGAGTTTTGTTACAAACCCCAGACATTCATATTCAGCACTGGTGAACTGCTCAGGCAGAGCAGGGAGGAGGTCTGTTGTAACTTTGGTATCAGATAGACCTGGATTCAAAAGCCAACTCTGCCACTTACTCATGTGTCATCTTAGGCAAAAAGCTTAATTTCTTTGGGTCTCACTTTGCTTAGAAGTAAAATGTGCTTGAGGCCTAGAGCTTTTAAAGCTGTTCTGGGGGATTACAGGAGACCATGCGCGTGAAGCCCCCATCACAGTGCCTGGCCCTCACTAGGCACTCAGCGAATGTTTCTCTTCCTTGCACCTCTGTGTCTTATCTGTTCCCTCTTGTGCAGCAAGGAAGAGTCTATTAATCAGTTCTGCAGTGTTTCCTTTGTT
Organism: Crocuta crocuta; assembly: GCF_008692635.1. Classification (NCBI taxonomy): domain Eukaryota; kingdom Metazoa; phylum Chordata; class Mammalia; order Carnivora; family Hyaenidae; genus Crocuta; species Crocuta crocuta. Next base: position 1,935,335 of record NW_027530625.1, read on the forward strand.
CTAAAACCATCTCTTTCAAGCCTCAAGGGCTCTCTGGTCCCTTGTGCCAGAGGAGGCTGAGGTGTGGGAAGGCAGCTAGGCTTCCCCTCATTTCACACACGGGGACTTAACAGACTTTGATCCCTCTCCTCAGCCTTTATGGTTTCAAACTGAGGAGGCTTCATCTTTCCTGTCTTCATATAAACCCCCCAACCCCAGTTCTGACACTTCCCTGATCATACAAACAGCAGGATTACAGGACAGTTGGGCTCTCAAGTTGGACATCTCTGGGTACAAGTCCTGACACTTCCTGTGTGACTCAGGGCACAAACCTTGGCCACCCAGACCCTCCACTTTCTCAGCTCTAAAAAACCTCATCTATTTACTGGAAAGACAGGTATTAATAGGCTGGACCATCATGTCATAATAGGCAAGCTACCACCCACACGCTGCTGCACTGAGATGTAGCAGTCTTCTGGAGACTTGGCAGATGGCTTTCCTTCCTCAGCTCCTGAATGTGGCATTCAAGGCTTCCCAAGTGCCTCTCCAGCCTCAACTCTTGCTAATCCCTTCCATCTGCTACCCTTCCTGCCATGGCAGTCCCTCGTTATCCCCAAATATTGCAAGTTTCTGATTCATAGCTGGGTGTGCCTTCAAACCTGTTGTTGATCTCTCTCACCTCTACCGGGTCTATCTTCCTTTCTGTATGGTGCCTTTCTTCAAGACCCGCCTTCAACACTCCTCTGTGAAGCACTTCCTGAGTAGAACAAGACAAATCCCCCTTTAGATCCTTTACAGCTTCATCTATGTCCTTCATTACGACTCAATCCCATTGTACTGCAAAGGTCTGTTTGCTTCCCCCACCAGACTTAGTCCCCCCAGGTGCGCCGCTTTCTGACTGGGAGACCTTGAATGAGTCCCTTCACCTCACTTCAATAAAATAGAGGTAATGATCTTGGAGGCTCAAGGAGGTTCAGGTTTGTGAAAAGTCCCAGCATAGTGCCTGCCACACAGAGCAGACACCTCACTCAGTCCTGGGTCGTTGATTCAAGCAGCTGAGAGCCATCCTTCTGCCAGATCCTCAGCAACAGGACCTGAGTGGGGAGGGTGTCAGCTACAAGCAGGCCCGACGGGTCTGTGGCCCCGGCTGGCTCCTCTGGGCATCCCACTGTCCCTCCCCAGAACCCCAGACAGGCTTCACAGACAAATGCCATGTGCAGAAGGATTCACATTTATTGGTTCAAATACAGTACCTAACATTTGCTAAACATGCATTTCATACTAATTGGTCACATTTCCACAGGTAGTCAATTCACAGAAAAGGGCCCATCCCTTGCCAGCTGGCAGGGTGGGAGGTAGCAGAGGGCCTGGGTAGCCTGCAGAGCCCACCAACTGTCAACTGGTCATGCAGGGTTGATGGAGCCAGGCTGGTGGGCAGCCCTTGGCCGGCCCTTTGGGGACAAGGGCTCAGAGACATCCCATTTATGCGATTCCTACGCAGGACTGTGGGTGGAAGTGGGCCAATGGTAGGTAGCCCAGGGACACGTCTGCGGATTCGTGTGCCACCGCAGCCCCTGAGGGTGGGGTTGTGGGAGGGGGCGCACCCTGTGCCCTGGATCACAGGAAGGACATGGTGACGTCTGCAGGGGGTGGCTGGGACTCCCCAGCCGCGGCCCAGACGTTGCAATGCAGCCACCAGCCCCTATCGCAAGCCTGGGATGGCAACGCTGACAAAAACACCAACACCCCAGGGCAGGCAGGCCTTCTCTCCTGACAGAAACATGTGAACAGAGCAGGAGCTGCAGTATCCTTTTCCCACAGGACTCCTCAGGGAGGAATCGGTCAGGATGTCACTCAAGAGGTAGTTTTATTTTTTTCTTTTTCATGGAAATTTGAGTCAACAACATTCTCACCTATTATAAGACATTTCAGAGAAAGAAAAAAAAAAAAGGTCACCAAAGGGCAAAAATGATCCTTTGGCTGGTGGGGCTGGCTCCCGGACTCAGAAGACCAGCCTCCACCAGTAACACAACTTTCTTCTTGGGCTTGGAGCAAACTCTGGCCTAACTCACAGCTTCCCTTTGAGCCTGCAAATGATTCCTGAGCAGGCTGTGCTTCGTGTAGGACTGCAGGCCCAGAAGAGGGCGGCCAGATGGGGGCTGGGTTGGGCAGAGGGAGCAGGCATTTCACGAGGCGGTATACTGAGGCTGAGCCGCCTTGGCTCATATTGTAGGACAGCCGAAGTCTTCATGTTTCAAGGCAGCCCCAGCCTGGTCCAAGGCTCCGCATGTTCTCTGGGGCTCCTGCTCCTGAGGAAATAGTCCAGGCCCGGTTCTCAAGCCCAAAAAAGAAGCTGCTGCTTGTGGCAGCCAAGAGAGGGGTTTCTGGGGACCCTGTAATTAAATACACATCCCTGAGCTGTGGCCCTAGAAACCCTTGCCTCGAGGCTAATCAGCTTCCAGCACCTGGTGGAATGATTGCCGTTTCTCATCCTGAGACACAGATAAAACATCATTTCACAGACACTGGACATAGATGCTTCAAGCTGAGGAAAAAGGGAGGTATGATTAACTGCAAAGGCAGAGGGGAGTGTAGGGGATTCTCATGGATCAAGTTGGGGAAAGTAAGAATAGTGTTTTGGGTTGTTTTTTTTTTTTTGTTTAGTTTTTTGTTTAAAAAATCAATAAAGAAAAGGTTAAAGTTTAATAAAAGAGCTGGTCTGAAAGACTGGATTTCTTAAAATAACTGCAANAGGGAGTGTAGGGGATTCTCTGGATCAAGTTGGGGAAAGTAAGAATAGTGTTTTGGGTTTTTTTTTTTGTTTTTTTGTTTTTTGTTTAGTTTTGTTTTTTTGTTTAAAAAATCAATAAAGAAAAGGTTAAAGTTTAATAAAAGAGCTGGTCTGAAAGACTGGATTTCTTAAAATAACTGCAAAAACTTAAAAAAGCAACAAGGAAAAAGACATATAAACCAGGGGCCCAGAGCTCAAGACTTGGAACAACTGCTCAACTTCCTGCCCTGCTGCGAGGCCAGGGTCCCCTTACTTTGGCCAACCTTGGACATGGCTTAGGTGCTGCCCATGGTGGGTTTGTGCATCTGTCTCCATCTGTCCCATTCCTCAGGAAATCAAGAACAAAGTTAGGAAATAGGGGGCAGAACAAGGCAGCTAAGTCAAAGAGCCCAGTGTTTTAAGGAGCTGGTGACATACTGGCTGTGGCAGGTACTCACATCCCTGAAATGGGGTGGCAGGTGAGAAGCAAGTCAGTGTGGGGTGGGTGACTGTCAGCAAGGTCATAGAGACCCTTAGGTTCCCTTGATGCATCCTCTGGGTCTGGGGAGCAGGACAGGGAGGCTCCTGTGTGCTGCCTTCTTTCCCTGGAGGCTCGCTCACCTCACTTATGGGGCAGACATGGGGCTGGGTGTCCTTTGAGCCAGGTGGAGTGCTTTGCGACGGGTTCTGGGGAGTTTCTCCAGACTAAGGGCGAGATCACTGAACCCAGTGAAAGATTCTAAAATTCTACAAAGGAGCCAGAGAGCATGAGTTGTAGGTGAAGTTCCAAGATTCCAAACTTTTGTCTTGGGTCAAGAAAACATTTAAAGGGAAAGGAAAGGAAAAGTCTGTTTCAGTGTAGTGCAAGGAGGTGGGATTCTCCTTCACCACACAGCTTTCAGAGGTATCATTTTATGGTGGAAAAACCCTCACTGAAAGTGAGTGCTGTTGGTAGCTGGGGATCAGAGAGAGGACAGAAGAGAAGGGAATCAGAGACAACATGCACAACTTTTTTCTTCTTCCACTAGCAAAAAGGCTACCTGTTAACCAATCATTATGGGAAGAAAGGCAAAAAACAAACACACCAAACCTCCCCCTCCAACCTTTCTCTGTGTCCTTCAAACCAAATTCACAAATAAATCTAGTGGCTGACCTAATGTCTCCACGCTGCTAGCTACACTCCTACCTTCTCCTCATAATACCTGAGTTTGCAATGCAACACATTCACTTTACCCTGTTTAAAAAAAGCCCACGTCATAAAAGGACTGGGTGCAGAAGACATTAAAGGCTGTCCACAGGTCAGGCTCCGGCTTGGAACACACGGCCACTTGGCTCAGAAATTCTGCAGGGCTCTTGGCAATGAATGGGCTCTTTGTTCTGTGGAATCTGCTGCAAACATTTGTAAAAATGGATTTGTACAATGGCAACTTGCAGAACCTTTCCCCCACTCCACAAATTAACAACTTGCTCTGTTTAATGCTGCGTTACTGGAGAGACGTGCTCTTGCCTTGTCAGAGAGCAATTTCCTTTTGATACCCAACACAACCAGCAAAATGCTGAATTTCAAAGAAAAGCGATTTCAAAAAATAATTTGACAGATGGAGGTCTAGACCAAAGAAAGACACTGCACACAGGAGCAGTCTTGGAGAAGGGGACTCTGATATTTGTCTCCTCCCCTATCTTGAGAAAAGCAGCTCGGAGTCTGACCTGTAGCCAAAGAATGTGATCTAGTTGGTTAAATAAAAACTTCAGGGAAACAAAAATATTGTGAACTTAGAAATAAACAGACACACACACACACACAAAACTTCCCATTGACATGTGAAAAACATTCTGGTTGGAGCTTTTCCCGAGGAACATGTCTCTTTTTTCTTTCTCAGAGCAGCTGGGGAAATGGCATTAAGGAATAATGAATGCTCTGAGTTTTAGACCCATCAAGGGACAAAGTCATCACTCTGCTGGTACCCGTAACATTTCACTGGGAAGAAAACATTACCATCTGACACAGACTACCTGGTATCCACACCATGCGGTGGCTGACTGGGTAAGCTTGCAAGGCCAGGTTGGGAAGACAGCAAACGACCTTTGACTAAACAGGCAAAACGAAATGCTGTGGGTCCCTCAAGCCCACCCAGGGAGGCACCCAGTTAAGTGATCTGTCTGCTGCAATGGCTGTGGGAGGTGCCTGGGTACAGGCAGGGACAGCTGCTGTAGTAAGGCAGAGGAAGAAAAAGCACCTGAAAGAGCTCTAAGACAGATACGTTATGGCCACTGGCCAAGGCCAAGAGGTACGGAACATTTCCCAGGACCAGGCAGGGCAGGTAGTGAAAGACTGGGAGGTCCAGGCCATATCTGCAGAGGGGGAAGCCAGACCCTTAGGAACATGAGGTAGTTTCAAGCCTTGCCACCTCCCGCCCCCTGCCCTGCCCCCACTGCCACTTCCCTTCCAGGTGCTTTGGACTCCAGCCCTCCAGGCCTTGGTCAGCCAGGCGACTGATATAGTCTAACAGGCAGCTGGGCCACTCTGATCCTTGGGCTTTCTAAGGAAACCTGGTCTCACTTTGGAGAGATTAGGAGAACTCGGGGAATAGAATGAAGAGGCAAAAATTCTGTTCAGCAGATGGGTGGAAGGTCCTTCCCACCGTATGAAAGACAGCAGGTTTTGGATCTAGTCCTGAGGGTGGGATGAGATGGGGTGAGGGGAGGAGCAGGGAAAGGAAGATTATTCCTCTGGCAGTATGGCCTTTGTCCCACCACCCTTTGAAGAAAGCAAGGTGAAAGGAGAATAAATCAGCAGTGGGCACCAGGATTCAGAGCACACATGACATTTTGTTCAGTTTCTTTCAAAGGGCCAATAGGAAGTCAAATTTATAAGAGAGAGGCAGAAGTCTGAGGAAAGTAGACCTTGGTAGATCCAGGTAAAGAAACTAAGTGGCTGTGAGCCCCTAGAGCGCTGGTAGACAAGTCGCATGGGTGAACTTACTGCCAGGGCCTTGTGTGGATGAAAAGTTGACAGTGGCAGTTCAAACAGTGGGGGTCGGGGGAGCCCACAGCATGGTGTGAGAACAGAAACCCTTCTCCCTGAGGACTTGGAGGGAGGGAGGACACCTAACTTAGGTCACTGTGCCCTACCCCCCCAACTGTCATGTTTTCCAAAGAAAAGAGATGGCTAAATCCTTATCTCCTGTCCTGTTCCCAAAGTCTTTCCCACTTTGCTTGATAAACCTCCCAACACCACTTTGCCCCTTTATGATGTGCTCTTTTACCTGGCAATTCTGTGGCTAGAAAAAGGCAGTTCGCTCTCGGACAGACTAATGTAGGAGTCTGCTGAGAACATGTGGAAAAAGTAGGGATGGTCACATCCCTCCCTTTCCACTGAGGTAGTCGTCTTTGTCAACATTATGGAAATATTCATCTCAGCCCCATCCCGCCCTCTCCCTCAAAATACAAAAGAACTATCTCTAAACAATGACAACACTATAACATTAAACATCTTCACATTCTGTAAACTGCAAGGAAATGCATCGGCTGCATTCACACAAAAGCATGTGCATCATGTTGAAGGCCATACATTCAACTCTGTCGTGAAATAAATATATAGAAAAATGAGGTTAAAAAAACAGACAAACAAACAAAAACTCTTCTTGCTATGGAGGCGACTGGAAACACTGCTCCACAGCCTCCACCTTGGTCTCTCTGGCTCTTTCTTCTGGAGCCTGTCCTGCCCACCCAAGGCGCTGTGGTCGGCCTGAGGAGGGGCGCTGGGAACAGGTCATTCCTTGCCCGCACTTGTCTTGCAGGAATGCAGTACCACCTTAAAGAGGAGGGGCAGCTGCTCCAAGGGCACATTCACCATCTTTCCTGGTAACAAGGTGGGAAAAGAAGAGTTAGCAGGTGGCTGCAGTGGGAAAGTGTAGCTGCCTCCTTCCTCTTAGGCTGGTAAAGGGAGACTATTGCCTTTTTAAAAAAAATTTACTTATTTATTTTGAAAGAGAAAGAGAGAGAGAGAGAGAGGGAGAGAGAGAGGGAGGGAGAGAGAGAGGGAGGGAGAGAGGGAGAGAGAGAGAGGAGGACGAGGAACAAAAGCAGGGGAGGGGCAGAGGGAGAGGGAGAATCTCAAGCAGGCTCCTCAACATCAGCACAGGGCCCAATGCAGGGCTCGAACTCAAGGACTATGAGATCATGATGTGAGCTGAAACCAAGAGTCAGACGCTTAACTGACTGAGCCACCCAGGTGCCCTGAGAGAATGTATGTTGCCTTTTTGAGTGACTGGAGCAAGAAAAGTGCCAGGAGTATCAGACAAACTGTGCTAACATCCTGATACCCAGACTCATTTTGGTGCCCTAGAGAGTCTAGTAATGGTACAAGCTATAATCGTTGTTACCATTTACTTGCTCTGCACTAGGTGTTTAAATGCATCGTCTAATGCTCACAATATTTCCACGTGACAGGTGGAACTTTTGATCCCCATTTTATAGATAAGGAATCTGAAACTGAAAGGTATTCCTAGATGTTCTCTTAGAGCTAAAATACCATGAGAAACATATCCTGTTTTCTTTTTTTTTCTTGTTAGATTCTCTAACTAGCATTCTATAAAGCACTGTTCTTTAGAATAGTATAATGGGTTAATAAAAGAAAAGTAGGGGGGTAATCACAGGGGCAAGTAAACTTGAGAAACTCAGGGTTAATAAAGGTATATAGGTTTCTTTATTGGAGGACTTCACAGAGCATTCAGTGTGCTAATATACTTTGTAAATATCACAGGCTGTTGTTCTTCTCCCTGACTGTATCTTAGAGTCATGCTCAGATCCCACTCCGTATCAATTAAATCAGGATTTCTGGAGGTGCAATCGAAGCACAGATTATTTTTTAAAAGCTTCCCAGGTGATTCAAAATGCTACCAGAGTTGAGAATCCAGCTCAGTATTAATTACTGACTTCCCTTTATTTCAGAGAGCATTCGATTAATATCTTATTCAGTAAAACATAGATTTGGAAATGTTGAGCTTTATTATAAACTAACAAAGCACCCCTAAAATTCCAAAATTTTAGGTCCATTTCAGATCTGCTACACTATCTGGGTCCAAAAAGTAGACACAAAAATTCCTTTGTCAGACTGAAAATTTTTTCCTTGAAAATTGCACTGCTGAATCTGACAGGAACAATCTTAGCCTAGAGGTCACATTTCTGAGTTTTCCCTCAATGTATTCTGGGTTACTCTACATAAGAATCTTTACCAAATGAAGTAAAGCAACAATAACAACAAAAATTCCTTTGTAAGGTGTAATTTTTGAGAATTATTTAAAGGTATCACCTTAAATGAGTGATCCATGAAAATCTGTAAGAAATTCTCCCAAAATGAAGTTAATTTTAAAAATTGAGATATAATGAATTCAAATACCATAAAATCCACCCTTTTAAAGTATATAATTCAGGAACTGAAGTTAATTTGAGAAACTCTGAGCCTGTTTCCCCATCCACTGAGTGACCATAATAATATCACCAGTCACTAGCCTTACAGTTTGTTCTGAGATTAAATAACAAAAGGCCACAAAGCACCCTGCACATCATAGGCACACAAGAAATGTTAGACTTTCTTTCCCTATGAAGAAAACACAAACTTCTCATTATAATGTAACTTTTCTGAGGGCAATGGTAGTGGCTCTTTTATGCAGTTGGTGACTGGCCTGCCTGGAATACGCATTTTGGAAACACTACCTGTCTCATTCCCTTCACAAGCCAAGAAGGCTTGGAAGCCCAGCACTAAGAATATTACCTGCAATATAGCGAATCTCAGGTAAGCACATCATGAGGTCAGGAAAGCGGTTTGGCTGATGTGTGTATTTATATTCAGTGAAATCCTGGCAAATGTACCAGTATCGCTTATTCAATTGTTCCAGCTGAGAGGCACTGGTCAGACCCCTGATATCTGTGAAAAAAACATACAGAATGGAAGCGTTTTCTATTGTGGGAAGAACACCAGCTCCTTCAATATGTGCATCTTTCAATTAAAAGTTATTAAACATTGTCACAACAAGAGATCTTTTCTCCTTCTGGCATGGAGGAAGAAAACTTTGGACAAGGGAAGAGAAATCAGATAAAGGCAAAAAAACTATAAAGGACAGTCACCAGGCTGAAACACTTGAGTGCTAGGCTCTATCCCCCTCAGCTACTACATAGCTCCCAGCACAGCGCCTGACACAAAACAGGCACCAGTGGATGTTGGACAACTGGCTGAATAATCTACCTTTCACAATATGTCTTTCAGAATATCTGTAAACTGGCCCTTTGCTGGAGCTGATCAGAAAGCTTGCTGATACCTACACATTTATACTATGCACTTACTCACACACGGTCTCCTATGTGCTTCTGCTCACACTGTTCTACCTGGGCTGTCACTCCAGCTTTTTTGTATATGGATTTCTCTCTCTCCTTTATTTATATAAAAATGTATGTGTCTATATATATAATGTAATGGACACACACACACCATCCCTTTTATATACAGAATATAGATGTTTTATATATATACACACTTTATATATTATAGAATATAAATATTCTCTCTCTATATATCTTATCCAGCCTTTGAGGCTCCACTCAGATTTCTCCTCCAGGAAGCTGCTGCTGATCTTCCTCCCATCTAAGGCTCAAGTAATGTGTCAAGTGCCATTTTAGAATGTGTACTTTTTTTTTTTAATTTTTAAAAAATGTTTCTGAAAGAGAGAGAGACAGCGTGAGCAGGAGAGGGTCAGAGAGAGAGGGAGACATAAAATCTAAAGCAGGCTCCAGGCTCTGAGCTGTCAGCACAGAGCCCAACACAGGGCTTTAACCCACGAACTGTGAGATCATGACCTGATCCGAAGTCAGACGCTTAACCAACTGAGCCACCCAGGTGCCTCTAGAGTGTGTACTTCTTGAGGCCAGGGATCTGGGATCTATTTTATTTAATGTCTTTAATGCTCAACACAGTGCCTGGTCTAGGGGAGGCACACAGAACAGCAGCTAAATGAGTAGAGAAGGTAAATGAATGAATAGTGGAGAATCAGCAGGAGGAGCAGGCAAAGAGAGGGGATCAGAAGTCTCTGGACTAGGAAACTGAACACAGGAAGAGAGCACTTTCAATGTTACAAGGCAGCAAAAGCGCCCCGTTATACTGTGAGAGCACAGCACTCATATGATACTTTGGAGAAAAGAGAATACGAATTCTCTTCTACACTCAGGTTACTAGCAGCTACCAAGCACCACTTTGCAGGTAATACCCCATATAAACCACAACCAGCACTCCTCTAAATAAAAGCCATGCTTGATATGCATTGTGTGAGTTCTTGTGCACCACCATTCTGCCCTGAAGGGGCCGTCAGAAGCATTGCCAGCCTGTCACAGAGGTCTTATCTCCAATAGTTTCATCAGTCACCCTGCTCTTCTTCAGTCACTGGTAAGCTTGGTACATATTTTAAATGACGCATGTACTGTCCTTGGTGTCTGTGTTTAAATGCATTAAAACTGACTAAACAAAGCAAATCCTCTTCCTTCCTCTATGAGTTATAGAGACTGTGGCATTTAGTTGGAAGAAAAAAAAATCCAAAGCATGCCCTGCAACATAGAGGGGCAAGATGAGGGGAGCACAGGCCTTTATCTAAGATTGGTACCCACATGGTGTGAGAGATTATATGTGACAGTCCTGAGAGTAAAGGGGTGGGAGGTGGTGGCGTGTGACACAAGGGCAAATGCTCTCTGGCCAACGACAACAAAGTCCCCTTTTTTCATTCCCAGCTACTTACCTTGATTTAAGAAGTTAATTGCTTTCATGCAAGCATACTCCTCATTGCTGACCTTTAGCTGATGGAACTTGTGATACAGGTAGATGAGCCGCTCGATCACCTCCATCCCTTCATCACTAAATCTGGGGAACAGACAGTGGAGGTCAAAGCAGGGAAGACAAGAGGTCTCCTATAGCTCAAGGAGCTTGAAAAGCTGAAAAGAGCTTGAGCTTGGGGGAAATAGAATCCAGAACCAGTTGTGAAGGACATGTAGATCCATGGTTTGTCTAGAGGCCAAGAGAGCTCATACAAGCTGCTGTTCCCAAGGTCATGTGGGGTCAATCAAATCTAAGTTCAAATCCAGCTCTAACATATACAAGTTATAAGACCTTGGGAAAATCATCTGACCCCTCTAAGCTTTGAGGTCCTCTTTTGTAAAATAATAATGTTTGTCTGCTTAGGGTAACAAGGGCCAAAAGCAGTTTGAAATATAAATGTGGAAAAATATGACATTATTAAGATACTACTATTGTTCAAACGCAGCCTGCAGTATCAATGGCACAATGGCTCTGTGTGAGCCTCTGCCATGATGAAGAAAAAGCTGATGGTTATACTTTTTAGATTCACTGTTTTCAGCAGGGCTGAGGTTACACACAGTGAAAAAAACATTTTGGCATCCCTGGCTTCAGCTAGGGAGGGAGGGAAACATTAACTGAGCCTCCATGTCATACCAGTCTCTGTGCTGGGCTCTTAAAAAAATGTTTGTTTATTGACAATAAAATATTTGTAAAAAAAAAAAAAAAATGTTTGTTTATTTCTGACATGAGAGTGGGGTAGGGGCAGAGAGATAGGGGAGACAGAGGATCTGAAGCAGGCTCCACATGGACAGCAGCAAGCCTGATGCGAGGCTCGAACCCACAAACTGAAGTCAGATGCTCAACCGGCAGAGCCACCCAGGTGCCCCTGTGCTGGGCACTTTATGTGCCCTTTCTCATTTATTTTTCTCAGTCCCATGGGCAGGTGAGATTATCACTGCCACTGTATAGATGAGAAACTGAAGTTCAAAGAATAGAGGAAACTGCTCCACAAGCATACAGTTGGTGGCAGAGCTATAACTTGGAACCTGGGCTAACTTTCCAAGGCCTTGGTTTTTCCAATATCTACATAGCAGGTAAGACTCAATGCAGACCATGATCCTTTCTTTGGATCAGGAATAAGCTCGTTGGGGAAAGACCAAGTTTTAGAAAAAGGAAGCCCAGGTTAGAGGACTAATACTTGGGGTCATAGTGGGGAATACCTTATACCAGAGGTAGTGACACCACCAAAGCAAGGCAAAAAGGCTTAATGGGGAAGCAAGTGTTTATAAAAGCTGGGGTTGGGGTCAGGCTCAGCCTCTGCCCTTCTAGGAGCTCAAGGAGAGCTCCAGACAGGCCTTCAATGCAGCTCAGTCATGGAGAGAAGATGCTCAGCCCTGAAACTGCTTCCTGGTGGCATGTTCAGATCTGAGTACTGCAGCCCTATGCCAGGCAAGAAGGCCCTGTCTGGGTAGGATCCTCAACACCTGGGGAGTATTTCTGCTGTCTGGGCTCTACTGCCTTCTGCGTTGACTCTGAAGGCCTCGCAAGAGCGTGGCCTCCTGGGCAGGCAGCACTTTTTCTTCCTGGGGAAAGCCTGGCTCTGGCTGGGGCGAGAGGCATCTGCACTTCTCAAACACCAGGGGGAGCTACAGCAGCAGCCACCTGCAATCTAGAATCCTGACCCTTTTGACTCAAAGTTCGGCTCCCCATTCGTTGGAGCTGGGGCTTCTTTCCTTCCATCCGCTGATCTCAACAATGATGGCTGACTCCATTTCTCTCTCTGCTCGGCCCAAAAGCTTTTACAACTTTATTAAAACTTTCCCAAACTGGCTGATAGACAAATTTATACTGAATAGTTACTATACTAACCTTATCTACCATTCTACCCTTTGTTGAGCATTTGCTACTTGCCAGGTACTTCGTTAAACATTCGACACACATTATTTCACTGGATATTCCCTATAAATCCACAAAATTGGTATTGTAATTCTCTATGTTCTGTGAAAACAAAGCTCAGAGAGGTTATTTACTGTGCCCCTACTGCATTTTACCCTCCTGACAACCAGCAGATAGCACCTCCATGTTAGGGATAAGGAAGCAAAAGAAGAGCGCCTTGCCTTCCCCAAAAGTTACATGGTAGTTACGTGGTGGTGGGTGGGGCTGAAGTTTAAACCCAAGTTTTCTAATTCCAAGCCTGTTGCTTTCTCAGCACTACTCTGTGCACTCCCTGCCTGTCCCGTTCCCACAGCAACTCAGCCCCGGGCTCAACTCAGCCGCGTGGAGGGTACGCTGCAGTGTCTCCATGACGCAGAGACATGCAGGAGGCAGTGGGCTGGGAGTGAAGACCACACCTCATCACAGTACTCTGTTGGCCACTTCTGTTCTTAGAGAAAAAAGGTCTTTACTGCACATTCCCTCTAGGATCTGCATGGAGGGGTGGTGTGGGGATGAAAAGCAGCAGGGCATCAAAAAGGAGGACGTAAGCCGAGCGGCAATGGCAGCATCTGTCTGTGGCCGAGCAGTGTAGCAAACAAAGATAATGTTCTCTCCCTTAATCAGCAACCGCTTGCCCCAAGTGCTCCCTCTGGCGCTGCAGAACCTGCAGGTGTGTGGTTATCAGCTGGACCCCTGGCCTGCGGTGGTGAACGTACTGCGAGGGACACAAAGTGGCTCCCAAGTGCCTGGCATGAGCACATGTCCCAAATCTGCCCGTTCTCTTGGGGACAGCACATACTCTTTTCCAAATTTCCCAGGACAGGCAACCATCATGGACCCCTGGCAGTGATGGGGGGCTGGCAGCCAGCCGAGTAGCCCCCACTCAGTCTCCACAGCTCGACTGCAAAGCTTTCCTCCACACCCCGCATCCCACCCCTTGATAAACAAATTGTTCTCTGTTCCACGGGCCTGCTTTCTCCTCCAGCCGTGCCTCCTCCACATCTGCCCACTCCACAGCTCTAACGCCCCTGTATTCCCTGTCTGCACATTATCAGCATTTAAAGTCAGAGAGATGGACAAACACACCCATTCTTCTTCGAGGTTCCCAATCCACAAGCAGGCTAGGACAAAGAAAACATTCCTGCCAGGATCCCCCAAACCACTGGACCATTCAGTCAGCAATTGAAACTGACACTATGTAAGTTATGTCCCATTAAGGGGGCTGAGGGGCCCAGTTGTCTCCTTTTCATTCAGCTAAATGTACCTACCCCCAGGAGCAGTCATCAGCCACAACCTTAGAGGAACTGCCATCTCAGCACCCACATAAACACTCCACGATGGCAAGTAAGACTGCGACTCCAAGGACACATTCCAGAAAGCCGAACTTTTCAGAAGGCTTAAATAATTCAGCAGAGGGAAATGGTAAGGATTCTGGGCTTTGGAGCACAACAAATCTAGGTGGTAATGTCACCTTCCTCTCTTCCTAGGTTTGTAGCTTTTAGTTTTCACCTCTCTGACCCTCATGCTCCTCCTCTGTCGAACAAGGATAATATTAGCGCAGTTGCTTGGGGGTGGCAGTGAGGACAAAACGAATAATGTTTGTAAAGCACTGAAGACGGAATTTGGCACAATAAACAGTCTATAATTGTTAGCTATTATCATTATTAATGGCATCATCATCCCTGCTCCTGTTATAACAGCAAAGTGATTGTGTTTCTTGAAACTTACAGTTAGGATCTGAGCAGGGAAGCTGGGAGGCAACTTTTCAGAGATCTGGCAGAAATGGAGCTAGTGCCTGTGAGATAGAAGTGCCCATTAAAGCCCATCTAGTGCAAGGCATCTTCTCTTGAGAGTGAAGGAGTCTTGATTAGGGCCAGGAGCAGTCACTGGCTGGTGCTACAATCTGCTTTAAATCAAATTCACCCAGCTCACTGTCTGATAACAGCCTGATTAAGGAAAATGGGTACCATAAATTTGATTCAATATTTGAGAAGAAAAAAGGAGGTGGTCATGTATCATCGGGGAAAAGCCCTTTCATGACAGCAGGAACTTACTTGCACTCAAGAGTTGTGAAAAAGTAAAGGCATTTTGGGGGAGTAGGAGTAATGCAGGAGCAGGCAAGGTAGAGAAGAGCCGTGGCCAATTACAGACTCCACACCCTGGGTCTCTAGCAGAGGAAGGAATGCTTTACACTGATGTGCCTGATTCCAGAGGTCTTCGCACTTCCTTTTCCTCTGACCTCCTGGGCAGTTCCCCATGCTCAACAGACTCCAGATCAAACTCAGAGTGACTCATCTCTTAGTCTGTTCTTCTCAGACTCCATTATCTTGGCTAAGAGAATTGGCACCCACCTGCCTGGCAGCATCCCCAACTTTCCACTAACTAAAGTCCCACTGACTTTACCTCCTTGTTATCTCTTAATTCTGTGCTGCCCTCTCTATTCCCATGACTTCTCTATTCACTGCTGCCTTGTCCAGGCCTTGTTTTCTTTTACCTGGATTATGGAACAACCCCCTACCCAGACACTATCCTCTAGCGTTGTCTATGCCCATCAATCCTGAGCTTTAGAGCCTCAGGGATCTTTCTAAAATGCTAACCGGCCATGTAATTACTCCACTTAAAAACATCCTAGGACTTAACAGTATTTACATAATATAGTCCACATTCTTTAGATTGGCATTTGAACACCTTCATGACCTGTCTTGTTATACCTTTCTCTCCAGTCATTTCTCCCCTCATTTCTCTGTCTCTCAGATACATTCTCTCTATACCCTAATCCACAGGTTTGCTTCTGGTTCACTACACAAACCAACCATCCAAGATCTCTAACTTCTAGGACTTTATTTCCTGCCTTCCTCTTGTTGTCTATAATCTACCTAGAAAAACCCACTTCAAGATGCAGATCAAATGTCTTATCCTCTGGCAAGCATTACCTGATTATGCAAGTAGAGGTACTTACTTCCTAGTCCCTCATATACCCCTCAATCTCTACCAGTATCCCCCTGGATTATAGATTGTTATTTGTTTCTATTTGTCTCCCAATCCCCTAAACCAAAGGGCTCTCACCTCAGAGGCAGAACCTGTGTCCGCATCATCTACAGTCCCAACACTGCTCCCCTGACGTGCACAACAGGGTCCTAGTACATGGAATCAGAACTAACATGTTGAAATTTAACTAATATTTTTCTAAGATTCCATAAGGTTCTAGCACAGACTAGTGAGTCCTGACAACAAATCTATTTCTTATCCTCAGGTAAGAGGTCCCACTAGGGAGCTCAACACCAATACATCTTCTAGAATCAGCACTGTTTACCAGAACTTTCTAAGCTGATGGAGATGTTCTATATCTGCACTGTCCAGAACAGGACCCACATACAGCTAGTGAGCATGTGGAATTTGGCTAGTACAAATGAGGACTGAATTTTTCATCTGATTAAATTTTAATTAATTTAAATTTAAAAAGTCACCCGAGGCTAGCAGTTACTATATTAGACAGTGTAGTTCCACATTCTCCTCAGTAAAGAAACTTCCTAGGAAATAAACATTGCCTTGCTAATTTAGTTGTTACTGGCCACTGCCCTTGCTCTTGGGGCTCAAGGGACCGGATACAGTAAGATGGATGCCTTACAAAGTTCAAAGCCACAGAGGGGCCTGTATGGCTAATGATCCCTGCCTACCTGCAGAAGGCCTAGGAAAACCCATCATTCTACAGGGACTGGAGCCCATAGGTTGACTTTGTAGACAGCCCCCGGGCTGTCCTAGTGGATTCCAGGCAAATATGGAGGTCAGGTTCATTAGCCAACTCTACACACACTGACAATATTAGAACTGCTAACTGCAATTCAAACACTTAGTTGGCCCAGAGTTAAGGAGGAGATAGGAATTTGATAGAAACAATGAATTAGAGGCTCAAGACAAGGGGTTAGGTCATTTGCAAAATCAGATAGCTCTGTTTACAGGACAAAATGTCAGCTGGGTTCAAAGCTCTGTCATTTACAGATTACCCTGAAGCCAGTAAGCATCACTTAAAAGGAAATATTAGAAAACCAGGGGAGGGTATCACCACCCTGACTCCTCCCTCCCTCAGCTGTGCAAAGGGCCCTTGAGGGTCTTGGAGCTTTACTGTCAGCCCAACACTCCCACTGTCTTTTTGCCATGGTAACTGGATGGCAAAGGTGGATGTACTTTGGTCCTGTGTATAGAAGTGGGGGTGGGGGGGGAGGCGCTAGTACCCCATCTCCTTCAGCTTTCATTGATGGGGGTACCTTCAATAAGGGGAGATTGTGGGGGTCGCCTCTCTTTCTTGGTGCTCTGGAATCCCATAACTTCTGTTTTTTAAAACTGTTCAATAAAGGTGAATTACTGAAATGTCTATTGCAATGTGATTTAAGCTTTATTTTTCACACAGATAAATTAATAAGCCAGAAAAGCTGTATCAACAGATCATTTGTTCTGATTTTGGGATGTCACCATGTGCTCTAGGTCTTCAAAGTGAGTGAGTAAAAGATTTGTGCTAGACAGGGAGATTAGGATCCTGGTCAGCTGAGCTGAGACATTATGCCAGAAAGCATTGAAAAGAATGGCTCAGTCTCTTAGTCCCATGCTGTTACCATCTCACCGCATCTCAGATACAGTGACAGAGCCTAAGCTTTGACACCAGGCAGGCATAGGTTCAAATCCAGGCTCTGGATTCAAACTCAAAACACTCAAGGGCAGGTCTCTTTGAACTTCAGTTTTTTCATCTATAAAATAGGCAGAACCACACCTATAATGCTAGAGGCTGCTGAGAAAGACAGAAGACAATCACCCAATCCTAGGGGCATCTGGGTGACTCGGTTCGTTTACTGACCAACTTTTGGTATGTTGGCTCAGGTCATGATTTTAGGGTTTGAGATTGAGCCCCACACTGAGCTCTGCTCTGGCAGTGTGAAGCCTACTTGGGATTCTCTTTCTCCCTCTCTCTTTGCTCCTCCTGTGCTCATGTTCTCTTCTCCTCTCTCAAAATAGATAGATAAACTTAAAAAAAAAAAAAAAAAAAAAGCTAAGCCCAGTGTCTGGCACACAATAGATACCACAGTGACTTCTAAGTCTTATTCTTAAATTGTAAACTATAGCTCAGAGCCCCCTCACCTTATAGATGAAGTTTAGATTTTTGTTTTTCCCAGATATATTCTCTTAACTCAATGATCCAGATGTGATAAAAAAAAAAAAAAAAAACAACAATAATAGCTTAGAACTCTGCTAAGGCATGCTGCACAATATTATTTATTTTTCACAACTACCTTGTTGGGGGAAGTATTGGTATTATCCCATTTTATAAATTCAGAACCTGGGGATTAGAGACTTGACCATGGTCACAAAGGTAGTCAGTGGTAGAGTGAGGATTCAAATGCAGCTTTGTGTGTGGCTTTAGTTCCTATCCTTTGGAGTGTCAGTGGGGCACTCCATCTCCACCTTGCAGGAATGACAATGGTTTGGCTGCTTGGGACTTCCTCCCTAGCCAACAGCCCTTACCTGTGTAGTTCTTCATCAGAGGGTGAGTACTTGGCAGTGACATCAGCCAGCTCCCCAAAGATCTGTTTGCTATAAACGGTGAGGGAGGACAGCAAGATTAATTCCTGCCATGTAGAGCTCAGGAGGCACGTGTAATCCTTGATTGAGAGCTCGCAGAAAAAAGGCAGTTTCTTGATCCAAGCAATCTGCCTGAAGAGCAGCTCATCAGCTAGGCGGCAAAGCAGGGCAAAGAGCTCTGCCTGAGTCACAGCATACCTGGGGGTAGGGACAGCGGAAAGTTACTTCCAGTGGCCAGAGGGTGAGAATAGGGGCACAGGTAGAGGCTACTCCTAAGAGTAGAAAGGGTCTCTAGCAGTGGGCTCCTTGCCCTTGGTCATGGGTCTCCAGCTTCATTTAATTGAGTCTAATGATAAAGGGGGCAGGACTGGAGCCAGGAGCAAGTCCAGGGCTGGAAAGGTGGGTTTGGTGAGAAAAGGTTGTAGAAAGGGAAGGAGGCCTGGAAATTTGTGCAATTATTAGGGAGTATGTCTTTTAGCGTTGGTGTCCACTAATGTTCCATGTGTTAAGAGAAAATTCTGTCACCCTTGCACTAGTTTTGGCAATAAGAACTCCATTAGGTCAGGTCTGATGCCCACCCAATAAAGGGGATGACAAAAAAAATGAGCCTGAGACCAGATGGCTGAAAGAATGAGAACATGTTCAGAAGCTTTTCCTGCTCTCATTGCACCCCCTGGTGGTGAGAGTTCAGAAACTAAAGTTGCTCAGCCCTTGTAAATTACTGCTGAATGGAAGGAGCAGGGTTTATCTCATCTCTGGGTTGAATGAGACAGGATCCCAGTTTTCTTCCTTCAAAGCCCCTTGGCATGACTCTTCCCCACACCTCCACACTCAGATTTATAAATATTTTGTGGGTCCTTCTTGTAGGCAGATTTTGAATTTCCTCCTCTATTAGAGACTAGCTTGAGAAATCTCAGGATACATCCTGGGGAAAATCTAAGCTTGATAACAAATGGCCTGTGCCCCAGGTCAAAGGATTGGGTGCACAACTGGTGGGCCTAAAGGCTGAACTAGTATCTACTTAGGTAGAGGTGACAGAGGATTGAAAGAGTATTCCTTCCACCCACTCAGGTCTGTACACAGAGCACATGGCACCAGGTGACCAATGGGTACGTTGGCTAGAGATGCAGATAGTCCACAACGAGTTAGTGCCTTGAGTGCCTTGTTAAGGAGCCTGAATTTCATGTATGATTATCCCCAGAATTATATCTCATCTCTGACTCAGAGCCAGAGAAGCACTTCAGACCCACCCCAGGGCCTGGCTTACCCAGCTAGGCCCAAGTAGAAACAAAAGTCTTTTAATCCCAATTCCATAAAGACTGATAAACAGCTCCAACTTTGAAAAAAGATGCTGAAGAGAAAAACAAGGGACCACTGACTTCAAAGATATATACAGATTTGTTCTTTGATGCTTGAGTCATCACTCATTATCCCACTGACTCATTCCAAAGCCTGGCATATTAGCAGCCAGGGATGAAGGTGGATGTGGAATGGAGATCATTTTGTAGTTGCAAGGGCTAAATGGGGCACTCACCCATCTTCAATCAACATGGGCGTGCCCAATGGCTCCAGGTCCTCGGCTGATACCAGCTGGTGAATCAGACTGTATGACTGGGGATCCAGGCTGCGAGCTTGTGGGGGCAGAAGTGGCGAGTGGGCAGAATAGCTAAAAAGGTGTGGTATGTATTGATAGTGTGGAGGCACAGACATCCCCATGTACTGCTCCCTGAATGCCATGAATCCATTTAGTTCCACAGACCTACTGAAAAGAAAAGTCTCATGTCAAACAGAACCATGACAGGTGTCCTGCCTGCTCAAAGGAAGTGAGCCATACATAATGTGGCTAAGGTGTTCCTTGGCCATGCAGTCTGTCTTCATCAGGGACATAATTAACGGCTACATGCATGTCTCTCCTACTAGACAGGGACTCTGTACAGGTGTGTGTATGTGTGACTTATCATTGGACACGCAGGACCTGGCAAAATAGGTAATGAATAAAGAGTGGTTGAATAAATTCTTTGTATTGGTGCCATATGTGAAGAGATTTTAATGGATACTCAGTCTATGATCCACAAAGGTGGGGGAATGTATTTTTTTACCACTATGAAAACTAAGGCACAGACAGCCTAAGGGTGTTGCCAGGCCACAAAACAAATCCAACACCTAGCAAGGAACCAGACACGTGGCAACAACTCCCCTAAACATTCAAAAGAGGGAACCAAAAAAGGAAAAACGGAAAGAACTGAATCAAAAAGGAACAAGTGAATGAACAGAAGTTATAATAAAATACCAAGAGAAAGGAAGATAAGAATCTGGAGGCAGATTCTTGGTATTTTCCCGGAGAAATATAACCACTAACCACTGGAAAAATATAACCACTAACCACTGAAGAAATCTAACCACTCTGTTACCTAAAACAAAAGTCCTGCAGCTTTACCTAGATGCATTTCCTGTAACAGGGGCTGGCAAGCTATAGGCAATGGCCTGTTTAGTAAGTGAAGTTTTAATGGTACAGCCACATTCCTTCATTCATTAATGTGGTATCTGGCTTTTTTTTGCACCATAATGGTAGAGCTGAGTAGCTGAGACCCAGATTGCATGGCCTGCAGAGACTAAAATATTTATTATCTGGCCTTATAGAAAAAGTTTATCAATCCCTATCCTATAAGAAAGACTTCTGTGAAAAGGAAATCTTCCCTGGTAGTTGATGGCTACAATTACACCTAACAATTAACTTAACAGCAGCAAATTTAAATAACTAGCTTAAAATTTTTTAGTTTCTAAAAATTTATAAAGTGAAAATTGTCACTCTTGCTGAGGCAGAGAAATTAGAACTTAGTTCAATATTCTTAACGTGGTTTATTTCAGTTATAAAGTAAATGAGAGAAAAGAGCTACATTTAAAATGTTATTTTGTTAGGTGAAGAATATATGGGCACAGACAGCAGCTATAGCACTTTATTAGTCTGCAAAGAGACTGCTGACATTTTCAAGGTCTTTAGTAAAAAGTAGGCTTTGAAATGCTGCTTTGTGTCATCCTGGTCCCCACCCCAAAAGACCAAGGGAACAAGAGTACAATGGCTGTGACAGCCCAAGGTGCCTCATGGGTCTCTCTACTCTTTGGGAGATCTCTAGACGATGCTGGGTTTGCCTTGAAGCTCACCTGGAGGACAGTGTAGAGCCCGGGGAGGGCTGGTTGCTCTCTGAGGCCCTGTTCCCAGGGGAACTGTGGTCGCTGTCACCATGGTTGCTCCAGTGATTGGCCTCTTCCTCAAATTCCTGCCCAGACATGATCCTTTCGATCTCTTCCTCTGATATCTTTGACAAGGAATTGACACATGTTAGAATCAGTGCCCAGGATACCCTCCATTCCTTCTTTAGGACTGAGAATATTTAAAACTCACAGGGATTCCTAGAACTCTCTAGAGAGAAGTCCAGATTCCCTCCCCTCTACCTCCATACTCCAGGATCTCTCACTAATCTTAGGACAGGTTGGTTGCTTGCTTCCTAGCACCATAGCTCACCATAACCTTCCTCTTGTCCATTTACCCTCCTCTCAAGCCACAAAGCGTCTACGTTCTTCAACATTCCTCTTTGTCTTTGTCTATTCTTTCCTGCCCCTGAACCACCACTCTTCAATAACAAACTCATACTTGCCTTTTAAGACCCAATTCAAATGTTATCTTCTTTATGAACCCTTCTATCACTACCTAGACAGAATTTTAGGTCCTTCTTCTGCCCACTTACAATTCTGTGGATTCTGAGATAGACAGAATAATGCAGTGGTTAAGAGTATGAATTCTAAGGGCATCTGGGTGGCTCAGTCGGTTAAGCGTCCGACTTTGGCTCAGGTCATGATCTCACAGTTCATGGGTTCGAGCCCCACGTTGGGCTCTGTGCTGACAGCTAGCTCAGAGAGCCTGTTTCGGATTCTGTGTCTCCCTCTCTTTCTGACCCTTCCCTGCTCACGCTGTCTCTTTCTCTCTCTCTCTCTCAGAAATAAATAAAAAACTTAAAAAAAAAAAAAAGAGTATGAATTCTAGAGTCAGGCCACCTTTGTTCCAACACAGGTTCTGCTACTTTATAAAAGTTGTACAATCTTAGGCAAGTCACGTACCCCTATTTTAACTTAAATTCTTTTATCTGTGTGGTGGACAGAATAATATCTGTCTTGTGGGGTTGTTGTAAGGATTAAATTAGTTAATACATTATCACATGTTTAGAAAAGGGTTTAGCACATAACAATAATTACGGAAGGCTGACAATGACATCTTCATTATCATTATTTTTATAGCATTTATGGTAGTGTATCATAAGAATACCCTCTATTAGACCTAAGGCTATGACAGAACCTAGAAAAAAGTACTCAAAAAATGCATGTTAGATAAATAAACAAATGTTCACTTACTAAGTACTGTCCATGAAACTCCACATGGATTTTCTTAGTAAGAAAGACACTCCCAAGCCTACTGAATAAATAAGAAGAAACTCTAGCTCAGACAAGTGAATTGACAGCAAGGATCACACTGTGCGCCCATGTCTGGGGAGGAGTTTGAGGAAGAGGTCAAAGTATCCAAGTATTCAGTTCATAGCTCTAGCTACCGTACCATAAAGGGACTGAATAAACACATTTCTATAAAGTGTTTAATCCAGAGTTGAAGCCTAACTGTTAAACTTAGCACAGAATGAGAGTGAGCAGTAAGGAGGGAGGGCCAGATAAATTTTTATTTCTTGTTTCTATAGAAAGCCTGGGAGGACATTTTCTCTAAAGCCTATCTGACTGAAACCTGCATAACTCTTTGTTCCAGCAGCCTGTGAGGAAACCTTGAGCTGCTCTGATCATAAATACAGGAGGCCTTTAGAACTGGAATCCAGCCAGCATACAGGACTTGGAGGGAAAACAAGAAACATTTAACTGGTAGACGAGTTGAGTGATTTGGTCCTGAATAACTTAGACTGTATAATGAATTGGAGGGGTAGTCTCTATTCAAGCACATGTAGCAAAGCAAATCTTTTCACTTAGGGATCTTTAAAACACTGAAATCACACATTTTATAAGACATGTGAAGACAAAAGGTACCATCAAACTGTAAGACATTGAGACCCTGACTGAAGCAGGCTCAGTGATGGTAGTGAGAATAAGACCACATCTTAGAGGGCATGGATGTACTTGAGCTAGGTGGAAACAACCAGTCCTGGTAAGTCCAGCTGGGAGCTGGAGACAAAGCTGTACTGCATCTGTCTCTTCCCATGGGTCCCACAGGACACTGGGCCATCAGTGATGCATTAAGGGGATGGAACATATCCGGAGTGCTTATATCTAGGTTCAGATCTCATCTGTCTTTTCTTAACTGGGTGCTTACTGTTGGGCAAGTCATTCAAGTTTTCTGACCCTTAGGTCCCTCACTTGTAAAATGAAGATAATACTACCTCCTTCATAGTTCAGGATTCCCTCACAGGGTGCAAAACTGAGCCAGATAGACTTGGGAGGTTAATCTAAGATAAAGTTATGAGGTGCAAGTGCACAACAGGTGTTCCATAAATGGTAATTCTATCTCTTGTAATTAAATACTTGAAGATCACAGTTTTCTCTTCCTCACAGATCATCTAAAAAAGTAAAAGACAAAAGAGAAAATTATATGCCTAGTAGCAAAATGTCAAATGCAATGACAAATGAAATAGGTGTGTTTCTCTGAGCATCAGCTCCCTTAATTCTAGAGAGAACATAGAGTCTAGAGACATAAGTGACTGAAAATCCCTGACATGGTGGGAGAAGAATAATCAAAAGTCATTGGGTAATGCCGAGGAAGGTTTTTCATTGAGGAAATGCTTAAGAATTCTTTCTGAGGCTCCTGGGTGGCTCAGTGGGTTAAGAGTCTGACTCTTGATTTCTGCTCAGGTCATGATCTCATGGTTTGTAAGATCAAGCCCCATGTCTGGCTCTGTGCTGACAGCACAGAGCCTGTTTGAGATTCTCTCTCTCCCTCTTCTCTCTTTCTTTCTGCCCCATCTCTGCTCATGCTCTCGCTCTCTCTTAAAATAAGTGAACGTTAAAAAAAAAAAAGAATTATTCTCAATGGATAAACTTTCAGCTGCATCTAAATATAAAAAGAATGACTACAAATAAAGGCCACACATGAAAAGCCCACAGCTAACATCATATTCAGTCATGGAAAACTAAAAGCTTTTTTTTCTAAGATCAGGATTACAGCAAAAATGCCCTCTCCCCCCATTTCTCTTTACACAGTACTAGAAGTCCTAGACATTGGAATTAGACAAGTAAAAGAAATTAAAAAAAAAAATCTAAATCAGAAAGAAGTAAAATTACCTCTGTTTATAGATGACATGATCTTATAAATATAAAACTCTAAAGGTTCCACACAAAAAAACTATTAGAATTAAAATAATTCAGCAGGGGCACCTAGATGGCTCAGTCAGTTAAGTGTCTGACTTTGGCTCCGGTCATGATCTCATGGTTTATGAGTTTAAGCCTCACACTGGGCTTTGCACTGACAGTGCAGGGCCTGCCTGGGATTCTCTCTCTCCGCCCCTTTCCCCACTTGCACTTTCTCTCTCTCAAAATAAATACACTTAAAAAAATAAAAAGAATTCAGCAAAGTTTCAGTATACAACATCAACACACAAAAATCAGTTGCATTTTTATATACTAACAATGAATCTGAAAGGGAAATTAAGAAAACAATCTCAGTTACATTAGTATAAAAAAGAATAAGACATTTAGAAATAAACATAATTAAGGGGATGAAAGACTGGGATACTACTGAAAGAAAGTAAAGATACAAATAAATGGAAAGACAGCCTGTGTTCACAGATTAAAAAGCAATATTGTTACAGTGTCTATACTATCCAAGTGATCTACAGATTCAGTATAATCCTTATCAAAATTCCAATGGAATTTTTTGCAGAAATAGAAAAAAAAAAGTCCCAAAATCCATATGAAAACACAAAGAACCACAAATTGCCAAAACAACTTGACAAAAAACAACAAAGCTAGAGGCCTTACACTTCCTATTTTTAAAACATATTACAAAGCTACAGTAATCAAAACAGTATGGTACTGGCATAAAGACAGGAGTATAGACCAATGGAACAGAACAGAGAGCCTCCAAATAAACCCACACATATATATTCAAAAGATCTTTGACAAAACTGCCAAGGCTACACAAGAATAGTCTCTTCAACAAGTGGTACAGGCAAAACTAGATATTCATATGCAAAAGAATGAGATTAGATTCTGATCTTTTATACTACATACAAAATCAACTTAAAATGGATTAAAGACTTAAACGTGAGACTTGAAACTATAAAACTCTTAAAAGAAAACAGAGAAAAAGTTTCTTGACACTGGCCTTGGCAATGATTTCTTGAATATGACATCCAAAGTACAGGCAACAAAAGCAAAAACAGACAAATGGAATTACATCAAAATAAAAAGCTTCTGCAAAGCAAAGGAAACAATCAACAATGTGTACAGGGAACCTACAGAATGAGAGAAAATATTTGTAAACCATTTATCTGATAAAGCATTAATATTCAAGAGATATACAGAATTCCTACAACTTAACAGTAAAAAACCAAATAACCTGATTTTAAAATGGGCAAAAGAGGGGCACCTGGGTGGTTCACTCAGTTGAGCGTCTGACTCTTGATGTCAGTTCAGGTCATGATCTCATGGTTTTGAGATCGAACCCTGCGCTGAGCCCCATGCTGGGCTCTGTGCTGGGCATGGAGCATGCTTAGGATTCTCCCCCCACCTCTCTTTCTTTCTCTTTCTCTCTCTCTCTCTCTCCCTCCCTCCCTCCCTCCCTCCGCCTCTCCCCTGCTTATGTTCACATGCACTCTTTCCCTCTCTCAAAAATAAATAAATAAAAAGGGCAAAAGATTTTACTAGATAAAAATAGACCCCAAAACATCTCCAAACACATGTGAATAGCATAGCCAAAAGATACATGAAAAGATGCTCAATGTCACCAATCATCAGAAAAATGCAAATTAAAACCTCACATCTATCCAGAATGCCATTATCAGGAAAAAAAAAAAAAACCCACACAGAAAATAAGAAGTACCAGAGAAGATGCAGAAAATTGGAACCTTTGTGCACTGCTGGGTGGGAATGGAAAACGGTTGTGGCCACTATGGAAAAGAGTATGAAAGTTTTTCAAAAAATTAAAAACAAAACCACCATATGAGCCAGTAATCCCACTTCTGGGTATTAATCCAAAAGAACTAAAATCAGGATCTCAAAGAGATATTTGCACTACCATGTTCACTGCATTATTCACAAAGGCCATGAAATAGAAACAACTTAAATATCCACTGGCAGATGAAACAGAATATGGTATACACCTACCATGGAATATTATTCAGCCTTAGAAATCCTGTCATATGCTACATTATGGATGAACATTGAGGACATTACGCTAAGTGAAATAAGGAAGTCACAGTAGAACAAATACCGCATGATTCCACTTATAGGAGGTATCAAAAGTAGCAAAACTCTTAGAAAGGCAAAGTAGAATGGTGATTGCCAGGGAATGGGGAAACGGGGAAATAAGGAGCTGCTGTTCAGTAAGGATAAAGTTGCAGTCATAAGATGAAAAGGTTCTATGTATAGATGAAAATGGGCATATAGTAAACAATACTGTACGGTATGCTTAATTTGTTAAGGAGATAAATTTCATGTTGTATGTTTTTTAACACACACACACACACATACACACACACACAGAATACCTGTGCACAGGCCAACATAAATCAAATTAACTTTCAAGAAACAGATATGATTTGAATAACATGAATAAAAATGTTTGATTTAAAAAAAGAATGAATACAGCATACACCCACACCCCAACTGAGTGCATACACGAACTAATAATAAGATCATGTGATAGGAAATGCCCCATATATCATCAGCATATGTCTCAAAACAACTGTGAATTCCTGTCTTTCTCTCATTCCCTCATATTCAATTAGATAAATCCTATCAATTTTACCTATTAAATATCTCTTGAATCTATTCTCTCCCCTTCAACCTATACTAACTATCATGGCCCCACTGAAAACCACTATCTATATCTCTTGGCTAGACTTCTGTAAAACCGTCTGGATTGCTTTATCTCTGCCCCCAATTTCACTGACCCTTCCTCAGCTCCTCACAAACCATTTCTATTGCTACAATGATCTTTCTAAAATGCAAATCTGACCATGTCTCTCTCTCTCCTTAAAAGCTATTAGTGGTTGCCTCTTGGTCCATACCAATAATCCCTGAGGCATGGTCCTGCCCACTAATGTCCTGTGGGATTCACATGTTGAGTCAGAAACAGATCCAATTTCCTTCCTTCATGAAGTTGTTCTTCTGCTGACAAGTAAGAACAAGTGGTGTAGGCTGGCCATACAAAGGCTTTACATAAGGAGCTATAGTCACAGAGAGTTCAAGGCCATTCTCTAGAGAAAGGATTCCAAATTTAAGGCATCTGTCTTATCTTCTGCCACTCCATTAATATGTGCTCCGTGCTCCAGTCTGACTGAATAAACTCCCTGTGATTCCTTGAAGATGCATCTTGTGGTCTTTTTACATCCTGTTCTATTTAACAGTATTAAAAGATATTTGGTTCTCCACCCCTTCTGAACATAACTAATTCCTCCTTTTCCTTTAAGACTCAGTTCAAACTTTCCCTTCTCTAGGAAGCCTTCCCTAAATGTCTTTAGTCCCCAGGCATGGCTCCAAACAGAAAAGAAGCCCCTCCTTTCTGTACTTCGTTACCACTCACTGTACTCTGAATGTCTGTTTACACATCTGTCTCTTCCACTAGACTGAGTCCACAGTACAGAGGACCTGTACAAAGTAAGTACTTAATAAATATTTGTAAGATTAAATGGGTATTATCATTCCTACTCTACAAATATAAGGCAATAAACTTTTTGCTGATGTATCTTTAGAGACACTGAGCAGCAAAGCAGTCTTACTGATTTCTGCCAGGATGTTTTAATGACATAAAAAATTCTCTGGATGGTTTAAAACCAGAATTGAGTCGACTTCCTGTGAAATCCTTGGGAAGGGTTAAGGGAATCACAAGAGCTTTAATAATTATCTTACATATTTAAGATTTTCAAAGTACTTTCATACCAGGTTGTAAAAGCAGTTTTACAGGGATGAAAACAAGATGGCTTCCCCCACCCCCGCAAGAGATCAGAGGATCAAGGTTAAGTAGCTATAGAAACTTCTGGAGCCCTGAGCCTAGAACTCACCTGGACAGGGCCAATGCTCTTGTTCCGGCCTCCAGGCATGCCATCTTCTCTGATTGCTGGAATGAAACGTAAATCAAGACAGTCAAAAGCATATCCACAGAAGTCTAGACACTTTAAAAAGAGAACTTATTTGGCCAAAAGCACAAAGTAATAATTGGTGAAATTAAGATTAAAAAACAGGTCTTTCTAGACCCAAAGTATATGTATTCTTTTCATTATTCTAGGTTACCTCAAAGGCAACAGATACTTTTGGACCCCCCAAGGTAATGGGGGGTCCAATACATTTAATATGCTCAATGAAGATGATAACAACATTAATAGTTCCACCATTAAAAATATCCCACCAGAATGATGGATCTGAAGGCTTCAGTAAAATTCAAAGAGAAGGACAGAAAAAGTATTTCCATTAAAAAAAATATTTATTTATTTTGAAAGGGGGAGCAGAGAAAGAGGGAGAGAGAGAATCTCAAGTAAGCTCTGCTCTGTTAGTGCAGAGCCCAATGCAGGGCTCAACCCCACAAACCATGAGATCATGAGCTGAGCTGAAATCAAGAGTTAGGTGCTTAACAAGAGCCACTCAAGCACCCTGAGGATATTTCCATTTTTAAATAAAATATATTCTTTTTATTTCCAGGCTAAGTTTGAGCCTGATTTGTAGGATAAGAACAGGCTTTTTGTTTCTTGTTTTTTTAAATTATCAAAATTTTGATCTGATTGTGGTTTCTCCCTATAAAAGCAGTCAGTAGAGTTCCCTTGCAGTTGTTTCCTACTCAGGTGATTCAACAAAAGAAAGA
Organism: Crocuta crocuta; assembly: GCF_008692635.1. NCBI lineage: Eukaryota > Metazoa > Chordata > Mammalia > Carnivora > Hyaenidae > Crocuta > Crocuta crocuta. The sequence goes on from NW_027530625.1 coordinate 1,964,492, forward strand.
AGTTATTTAGCATTTTCTATAAATGCATTAACTATAAAAAGCATCCTTTAAACAGTACCAGCCTTATTAGGAATAACAGCTACTAATACTATTACCATTACTGTTTATGGAGCACTTAATATGGGGGCACAAAGGAGAAACTTCTGACCTACAATAATAGAAAGACTACGGTATCTGGCAAAACTTTCTGGAAAAGACAACTTCTGAACTGAGTCTTAAAGGATGAATAGGATTTTTATGCAAGCAGTAAAAGGGTGAGTGAACAGTACATAGAAAAGCTTCAAGTTGAAAGTAAGCATGAAGTGTTCTTTCTGGTAATTTCCAAGTGGTTCGTCCTGGCTGAAGCTTGTGTGTGCGTGCGTGCGTGTGTGCATGTGAGTGCAGAGTAGCAAGAGATGAAGTTGGAGGCTGGAGAGGCCAAGTGGGGCCAGATCACAGATAGCCTTTAATGTCAGGGTAGGAGTATGTATGGACTTTAGCGGTGGAAGCCGAGGATAAGATGGAAAGCAGAGGATGGATGTGGTCAGGTCGGCATTTTCAAAAAATCTTTATGATGGCCACTGTGGAGGTTAGCTGGGAGGAGGCAATGTTAACAACAGAAGATAAGCTAACAGCATCATGTGCTACAAGTAAGCTTTGCTGTAAATATACATACATATATAAGTAATATACCTGCTTCCAAAAAAATTAACACTAAGAATCTCCAAAGTCCTTGGGGCACAGCTGAGGGTTCCAAGCCTAACTCTTGGTTCATTTTCCTTAAAGCAGACATCATTCTTGGTATCTTTAAAAAATTACACAGTTCAGATTAGACAAGCGTGGGTCTAAATTCTGTTTTTGCCTGGTCTATGTAATTATAGACATGTTTCTTCACCTCTCTGAACCTCAGTTTACTAATGAATAAAGAGGGGCTACTGGAACCTATCATACTGAGCATTGTGAGGACTACATATAAAATAACAGCTAAAACATCGAGCATAAGGCCTGGCACATAATCCTTCCCTGTAGCCAGCCTCTTTTCTACAAACGCAGTAGTTAAAAAACCAAGGTTCCATTCTCAGCTTTGCTGGAGCCTTAACATCTTCATCTGGGAAGAGGAGGCAACATCGTCTGCTTTACAAGGCAGCTGTCAATTTGGAGTGGGAAACATACACAGCCTATATTAGAGCCAGATGCATACTGATTTTTGTCTGAGAGCAATCTTTCAACCTAATTTCAAGTTCTAAAATTCCTTAAAATTCCTTTTCTGCTGTTCCCGGGTCAGTGACAATGTTCAGCCACTTCTATTTCCAAGACTGAGTTTTTGCTTCAGCTCAGAGAAAAAAGGTCTATCACTGGCAAATCCAGTACTGAATGCATTTTACTTGTCTTACAGGTGAGGAAGGAACTCGACATGTTTTTCTTTTTGTTTAAAGGGCCACAAATCTTAAAGACTTACATCTCATCAATATTTTATTCTGATATTTAAAAGCTCATGTCCCTCAACCCTACCTGGACTAAGGAAACTCATACATGATGGACATCTACTGTGTTTTAGGTATCATCCTGGGTAAAACGAATGCATGAGGAAAGTACTAGTTTTGCTCCCACTGAACAGATGAATCTAAGGCTCAGAAAAATTAACTATTTTGCTAATGGCAACAGAAACTAAATAGCAGAAGAAGAATCAAGGTTGGAACCCAGACTATTAGACTAAGCCCAGATTTTATTCCGCAACTAGTTTTCTCTATAGTGTATCTGCATATCATTGGGAGAAACAAATCTTTAGGTGGTGCATAGATAAGCTCTCAATTACACATGTTATCTCCTAACATGCACTAAAAAAAAAAAAATACTGATTTTCCATTCACTGATTTAAAAAAAAATTCCCTATGGAAATTAACTTTGATTTAAAAATTTTTTTGATTTGGAGCACCAGAGTGGCTCAGTCAGTTAAGCATCCAACTCTTGATTTCAGCTCAGGTCATGATCCCATGGTTTGTGAGGCTCAGTCTCACATCAGGCTCTGCACTGACGTCGCAGAGCCTGCTTGGGATTCTATCTCCCCCGCCCCTCTCTCTCTGCCCCTCCCCTGTTCATGCTCGCTTGCTCTCTTGCTCTATCTCAAAATAAATAAACATTTAAAAACTAATAAAAAATAAAAATTAAAAAATTGATTTAAAGGGGTGCCTGGGTGGCTTAGTCGGTTAAGCGTCCGACTTTCGCTTAGGTCATGATCTCACAGTTCGTGGGTTCGAGCCCCACGTCGGGCTCTGTGCTGACTGCCAGCTCGGAGCCTGGAGCCTGTTTCAGTCTGTGACTCCCTCTCTCTCTGACCCTCCCCTGCTCACGCTCTCTCTCTCTCTCTCTCTCTCTCTCCTAGAAATAAATTAAAAAAAAAATTAAAAAAAAAATTGATTTAAAGAAGAATATAAACAATAGAACTGGTTTAATCAAAGATGGTAAAATTTGTCAAGATGGCATGAGGCTACCTGAAGCGTGTGAAATAATAGAATGTGTCACAGTGCCTCTGTTAAAACAAAATCTTGGATCATATTTTAAAGCTTCTGATGTACCCACATATATGGTATCACATTTAATCCTCACAACCACCTTGGAAAGGGTCCATTATTACTATCCTATGTAGTTTAGAGGTGAAAACACCTGAAGCTCACAGAGGAAAAGGGACTGGTTCAAGGCTACTCAGGGAAGAACTGACAGAGCTGGGATTTCAGCTTAGGTCTTCTGATTCTAAAGCTGTGTGTGCTCCTTGATGTTACACTGAGCTAAAAGCAAATTTCTCAACAAGGCTGGGAATCTTTCTTGGGGGAACTGATTTAAAACAAAAACAAAAACAAAGGGCTCCCGGATACAAGAAAACAGGGATGGATTCTGCTGCACTTTTTGTTCTCTTGTCATGGCAGCGATTATGGTTCCTCTATCTGCTCAAAAGAAGCACAAATACTCTTTCTGTTCTGGCACTCATGTACCTACTATTCTTCACTTGGGCCTGGGCAGCCAACCCAAACCCAGAAACAGAAAGGTAAGTAAGACACAAAGGTAACTACATCAAAACCCACTGGTGGCTCCCTTTGGTCTATGAGCTGAATGAAAGCCTGCCAGCTTGGCATTTAAGATACTCCTATGATCTGGTTCCTCTGGGGCTCCCGGTCTTCATCTCTTGCCACAAATGTTACACTGTAACTACAGAGAACTAGGTTAGTCCTTGAACATACTATGCCATTTGACACAGTTTTCCTTCTGCAGATATTATTGCCTCTACTCAGAAAATAACTTTCCTGTGGAAGAATCTGGCAACATCACCTTACCCAAGTGACACCACCTCAACCAAGTGATTCAAGTTAACATGACCAATAAGGGGACAAAATACACCATGCACCCTTGATATGATGCATGAAAAGGACACAGCACTGGTTTTGTGGCATTCTTGCCAAAAATGCATCACCTGAACGTAATTGTAAGGAAACTGATCAACTCATGTTGAGGAATATTCTACTTGTTTTCTTCAAAACTAACAATGTTATTCAAACAAAATAAGACTAAGGAACCATTTCAGATTAAAGGAGACTAAAGAGAGGTGCCTGGGTGGCTCAGTCAGTTAAGCATCTGACTTAGGCTCAGGTCATGATCTTGCAGTCCCTGAGTTCAAGGTCCACATCGGGCTCTGTGCTGACAGCTCAGATCCTGGAACCTGCTTCAGATTCTGTGTCTCCCTCTCTTTCTGCCCCATCATTCTCTCAAAAATAAACAAACATTAAAAATTAATAAATCAGTAAAGAAGACTGAAGAGACATAAAAGCTAAATGTAATACACAATCCTGAACTGGCTCCTAGCTTACAAAAAACACCTTGCTAGGACACTGAAATAAGTGGTGAAGTTTGAATAAGGTCTGCTAATTAGATAATAGTATTATGCCACGTTAAATTTCTTGATTTTTTTTTTAAATTAGAGAGAGAGAGCATGAGTGAGAACAGAGGCAGAGAAAGAATCTTAAGCAGACTCCACGCTCAGCAAGGAGCCCTACAGTGGGGCTTGATCCCACGACCTTTGGATCATGACCTGAGCCAAAATCAAGAGTTGGATGCTCAACTGACTGAGCCACCCAGACACCCTTCCTGGTTTTGATAACAGTACTGTGGTTATGTGAGAAACAGAGAAGAATGATGTCTGTAACTTCCTCCCAAATAGTTAAGAAAATACACACAAACACATATACTTTCTCTCTGTCTCTTCTGCTCCCTCTTCCTCTCCCAGCCTCCTTCCTTCCTTTCTTTCTCTTTCTCTCTCTCTTCCCCTCCCTGTCTCTCTTCTGCCTGAAGAGAGGGAGGAGGAGAGTGGTTTTTAAAAAGCTCTTAAGGGGCACCTGGCTGGCTCAGTCAATAGAGCATGCAACTCTTGATCTGGGGTTGTGAGTTCAAACCCCATGTTGTTTTGTGTGGAGATAACTTAAAAATAAAATCATAAATAAATAAATTCATAAACAAATAGCTGTTTAAGTTTGTAAGCAGCTTGAACTCCTATGCCTTCAAGATTTTGCTCAAATATTCTTTCCTTAAGATTTCTCAGTGCTCCATTTTTATTCTGATAAAGTGGTATGGCAATGCCACAGGATTAGTCTCACAATGCCATTCTACATACATCACCTCCTCCAAGAAGTTTTCCTTAAACTTTTTACTTTTTAACTAGTTAACTAATAAGTTATGAGACAACAAAACTGAGGAATTCTAAATTTTCTCACATAATTTGTTTTTTTCCCACGATTTCTTAACTGACATAAATTCTCTCATGAGGCTCAGTGTAACTTCCTCTTACCTCCAATCAGACTAACAATATTTCCCCCATCTCATTTTGTGCCCTGGCCCCCCTACCAGAGTAAATCCACCAAACCAGAAAGCATCTTACCTAACTGGGCTATCTGTTGAAGGACACAAGGAAAGCGGCACTTGGCCGTGGCCCTTAAAGGACATTGTCTAACAACGGTAGGAACAGACAAGTTAAGAGACAAAGATGGCACAAGGTGATCAAGGCTATGGCAGAGGGAAAAAGGGGCTGTGGAAGTCAAGGAGCATCATCTTTCTGGTGAGGGATGGTGCCAGAGAAAGCTGTCTAGAGGATGTTACAAAGAAAAGCTGAGCCTCCAAAGAAAAGTATTGTAACTAGGTAAGAAGATGGGGATAAATCATTCTAGGAATGGATTTAACCACATGTGTGAAGGATTTAACCACATGTGTGAAGTCCCCCAAACATGAAACGTCACTGAGTTTCTGGAGAACTAGGATGGAATATGAATTGTGTGGGGAGCAGCAGAGGGAGAAGGGAAGGGAGGAAGTGGCTGATGCTAGAGTCAGAGGGACTTTGAAAATCACTCTGAAGAGCCAGAATTTATCCTGCAAAATGGGTGAGGAGGTAACACTTGGGAGGTAATGGAGTGGTAGTGAAGAGGGACAGATGGGGCCCAGCCTCCACTCACTACTCGTGTTTAAATTTCCCTGACTGCTAATTAATTTCTTAACCAGCCAAATACCATATATGAAGAGATATCTACATCTAGAGACGGAGGACAAGAGAGGGCTGGCTTACACATGGTGGCTGAAGTTTTTTGAACAGTTAAGTTTTTAAATTTTGAGCTAAGTTTAGACTTACAGAAGAATTGCAAAAAAAAAAAAAAAAAAAAAAAAAAAAAAAAAAAAAACAACTCTATCCCCCATGTGNATAGAAACCATATACACTCTATACCCAGCTTCCCTGTCTGTTAACATCTTATAGAACCACAGGCTATTCATCAAAACCAAGAAATTAACTTTGGAACAATACTACTGACCAAAGTATAAACTTTATTCAGTGTTCCCCACTGATGTCCCCTTCTGTCCCAGAACCCAATCTAGGATCCCATACTGCATATAGTTGTCATGTCTCCATAGTCTCCTCTAATCATTCTTAGTCTTTCCTTATCTTTTGTGACACGGACGCTTTTGAAGAGTATTCTGTATAATGTCAGGTATTTTAAAGAATGTCTTTCAATTTGGGTTTGACTGTCTTCATATGATTAGATTGGGAAGGGTCTATCCCTGTGTGTATATATGTGTATCTGTGTCCCTACTGTATCATACCAGGGGGTATATGTGTAAATATACTGGTGATACTCACCTTGCTTGGCTAAAGTGGTATCTGTCAGAATTCTCTACTGAAACTTATTACTTTCCCCTTTGTAATTATGAAATATTCTGGGGCTATGCAAATACTGTTTCTATTTACAACTATGCTTTCTTATTTTAGCATCCATAAGTGGTTCCTGCCTAGAGCAATTATTACTGTTGTGTTTAACAGTGATTTGGTATTTCTCTCATGCTTTCTACATTTATTATTAAGAATTCTTCTATAAGAAAGAACTGTTACTCTTCTACTCAGTTCTCTCAGTATGAACTCATGGGTATTTTATTTTTTGGGTTATAAACTAATGTATAGTTATTTTGTTGCTCAAGCTGTTCTAACTTTAGCTATTGGAAGTGCTTCCAGGTTAGCTTTTGATAATGCTTCCTCCTTGCCCCTCCTCTCTAAAATATAACACATTCCAACTTTCTGGCGCCACAAGATGCTCCAGGCTCATCTTATATTTTCCCTGTCACAGCCCTAGAATCACCCAGTCCTTCAAAGAGGCCTGGTTCCTTTTATTGAGATTTAGAAACCAAGATATGTTTTTTCTAAATTTTTTTTCTAAACATGAGTCCATACTGATGGACTCCAAACTCGCACAAGATTGGTGCTTCATTCTTGCCTTCCTCTTGATTCTGATTTATAATTTCTTTCTCTGATGTGAGAAAACAGACTCTTATTATCAACAATATATCTACTTGCTTGTTCAAGTAAATATATTGTATACAAATTAGTGACAGAATTCCTAACCCATAACCTTGAAAGAAACAAATTTACAAACTAGAGAGTTTTATTTGTATACAGTTCTTTTTGTCTTCAACCTTACAGTATATAGTCAAAACACTATTTTCCAAGGTCAGCTCCTTTCTTCTCCATTTCCTTCAGTGTGGCTATGTGATTTATCTGTAATACCAGTTAGATTCATTCATCACAGTGTACACTCTTATCTTTCCCTCCATATACTTGTTGCTTTTAAACGAATTTATATACAATAAAATTCACTTCTTTAGTGATGCATATTTCTACAGGTTTTAACAAATGCTTAAAATTTTATGGCAAACACCACAGTTCCACACAGAATAGTTCGTTCAACCCAAAACATTCCAAAGGCAACTGCAATTTTAATTCGGCTTTCTCAGCACCGACCAGGAGGTGGCAGGATTTCTCTCTGAGAGGCAGCTTCACAAGGCAACTAAGCCATCCAGTATTGCATGTAAAGGGACAAAGGGAGGCAGTTCCCACCCCTCAACACTCCTTGTGTTGTCTTCTCCTGGCTATGGTTACAGGAGTTATGAAGTTAAGCTTCTTCCCTGAAACAGGAGAGTTTGGTTAGAAGGTCCAGAATCTCACATTCCAACTGAATAAGCAGGATGAATCAGAGAGAGCAGTCAAGAAGGCAACCCATAAATAACGTTTTGAGAAAACACAGGGAGGACAAAAAAGGGAGATGAGGAAACTGGAGACCAAGACCAAATCAGATCCAAGTGGGTAGAAGCTCACAGACTCTCTCTTCAAGACATTTCTTGTTTGGTATTGGTGGCCGGGAAAGATTTCTGTAAGAGGAAACAGACTGTGGAAGGGAGAGGACTTCTAGATAGAGGAAAGAGCCTGAGCACAGGCAGGATAATGCACAGCATGCTTCAGGCACAGGAAGTAAATTCTGGACAGAAAATCAAATTAGAAACATAGAAGACAAAGTTGGTAATAATTTAAATGCCTTATTACAGGTATTTATCATACAGTAAACACAGGGCATTCCAACATGCAAGTAGCTATGCCATATGGTAGACACTGTGAAGTAGCACAGTGTCTATGTGGTTAGGTACAAGCTCTGCCTGATTAATAATGCATTACAACTTAGTAATTATCAACATAATCACCACTGACCTATCTACTGGTAAGGTATTTTACCTCTGCCACCTGCATCTATAAACTGAGGTTAATATTTAATAGGTTTGTGCATATTCAATGAGACAATGCCTAGAAAGTGCTTAAGAGTTTCTGATATACTTAGTATTCAATAAATATTAGTATTATAAATAAATTATAAATGACCTAAGCTTATCTAAATGCCCTTTTATAACTTTCTTACCTTTCTTCATAATAGGCAAGCTTTCAAAGGACTCTTCTTATCCCAATATAATTAAAACAAACAAAAACCAGTCTTAACTATATCTGGTTGTCTGCACTTATTAATGAGACAAAACCAATTTGAACAGTTCACTAACTCTAACTCCCGCCCCTACACACTACTATTATGAACCCCTAGTACTTGCTGAATATTTCATATACATTGTCATATTTAATCCTCTATAGAACTCTGAAAGGTTAAGTACTATCATACGATTTTAAAGGTAAGAGAATTGAGCATCAGACATAAAGCAAACTGCCCAAGGTCACAGAACTGATCTGTCACCAACCCCTGCCTTCACGCTTTCTACCGAACTGAACTGAACTGTACTGTACTGTCCACTCTCCATGAGAACACTCCTGGAATTTCTGACACTGGCCCTCTCCTCTTCCGGTTCCAAGTTCTCTCCTTGGGTAATTTCTACCCACCAACAAAATTTTACCACCTGACTGCAAACAGTTCCACAAATTTCTATTTAAAGGCAGGACTTTTCACTTCAGTTCCAATCCTACATATCCACATTCCTTGGTGGACATCGTATGTCTTTCTCAGGTACCTCAAACAATGCACTGCCAAGGATAACATTCTGCCCCACTCTGCTTTTTTAGCCTGACTTTTTTCCCTGGTAGGGCTGTTACTATTAATCCAAATCTTCAAGTTCAACTTCTGGTGCTGCCCAATACCCAGTACGTTATCAGCTCCTGTCAGGTAAGCTCCTCCCACGTCTCCCCACCTGTAACATTACTTTTCCTGCCCCTCCTTCAGATTCTTCACACCTTTCTTCTGGACTCTCCTAAAAAATTTCTAGATAGCCTTTCTGCTTTCCCCCACACCAGTCCATTCTTTAAAGGCTGCCCCTTTGATTAATCCTCTTAGAAAATAGGTTTATTCATGTAATCTCAGGCCAATGGCTCTCAGAAAGCTTCCTAATAATCCCAAATTCTTCACAAACCTGGATGCAGATTTCTGGGCATGCCTAGCCTCTGAGTACACCATGATTCTAGCAAACAAAATGATATCACATTTAGGTGACATACTGCCTTGCTACTTTTTCATCCCAAATTCCTACTTCCTGTCATGCTCTGAAAGAACTAGAGGAGTATATTAATCCTAGTTAGAACTTGATTGTTAATTGGGGTCTTGCCAAATGGAGCCTGTGAATTCATTCTCACAGAATCTGTAACATCTCACCAGTCTTTCTCCCCACCTACTCTGGGAAATCCCTGTAGGCAGGAACTATGCCAGATTCGTTTTTGGGTTAGGAATACACAGCACAAAACCTGGCATATAGTGCAGGCTTGGGAAATAAATAACGCCAAGGCTTAATAGCTAACCTTAAGGTAAAGTGGTAGTTGAAGGGTGGGAAGTAGAGCCACAAGCACACTCACCCTTCCTGTTCATCCCCATCTGGAGGCATTTGAGCAGGCGACAGTACTGGCACCTGTTCCTCTGCTTCCGAGACATGACACAGTTCTTGTCACGGCTGCACCGATATACCCGCTTGTTGCAAATGCTCCGCTTGAAAAACCCTTTGCATCCCTCACAGGAGATGATTCCATAGTGCAATCCTGTGGCACGGTCCCCACAAATGAGACAGGTTCGTTGTTCAGCCCGATCATCTGGAACAGAAACTGAACAGATTCAAGTTAGAACACATGGAAATGATGGCTTTAAGCCTGCAGTTCTAAAACAAGGAACTCTGCTCTGGGCAAACCAGGAACATCACTCTAACTGGCAAGCTAACTGGCAAACAAAGGGCATCTTTAGAGCCTCTGTCTTAGGAATAGACCCTTGCATCTACCTGTAGATACCACAAATATAGCCTATATGAAAAAATAACTCATGTTCCTCCCCCTAGGTTTCATCATGACTTAGACCAGTATCCAGGTCGGACACTTGGGAGAGATCTTCAACTCCTCCCTCTCCTTTACCTTCCTCAGCCACAGCCCATCACTTCTACTCTGCAGAAAGGTAAGGATTACTGATAATGTATAAAATGCCGAGCACATGGCATACATCCGATAAAGTTGTAATTATCTGCCAGTGAAGAAGTTTTAACCATGCCCAGCCAACCAACCAGTCATCCATCCATTCAATAGATATTAGGCAGCTCTTCTATTCTAGCTACTGTTGTAAGGTATGGATACAGCAGTAAATCAAAGTCTCTGGTGAAGCTTATGTTCTAGCAGAATATCTACTCTGTGTCCGGGCCTGTGTTTGGTATGGGTGTTCAGAAATAAATCATCATGTTCCTGATAGTCAAGGAACTTATTTCCTAGCAACAAACAAGTTAGTCAAAGAGGAAATTCAGATTGGATGTATATCTCTTTAATTTCCTCTTCCCTCAAATTCTACTTACTCAGGACCAAGCAACTGCTAAAGAACAGCCATATGACAAAAACGTGCTCTGGTGAACTGTGATGCTAGCTCTTGCTAGCAGGTGCAAGAAACCTCCAAGAAAATGTTTGATCAGAAGCCAAGAGAACCTCACTCCTGAGTAACAGGCAAGATATAATGATTAAGAACACAGCCCTTAGAATTGGAGATCCTTATTTAAACTGAAGTCTGACACTTAACCAGCTGACTGAATTTGGGCAAATTAAGTTATTTCACCTCTCTGAATCCAGTTTCTCTCATCTGTAAAATGGCGATTATAATGGCACATACATACCATAGATAAAAGACTCAGCGCAAAGCTTGGGCTGCAATGGACAATTAATAAATGACAGCTATTATTTTTATCATTATTATCTTAACAGGCCAATGCTTAATGTGATAATAACATTCCTGAAAACAAAAGCATTTGAAAACAATGCTTAAAGAAGGGGCATGGCAGTATATGTGGGAGAGATGTAGAGAAGAAGGATGCTAGCATTTAGGCAACCTTTATTATATGCCAGCTTTTGCGATGTCTTTATGATCCCTATTTGTAGTAGGCTGGATAATGGCCACCCAAATATATCAGGTCCTAAACCCTGAAACCCATAAATGTTATCTTGTAAGGAAAAGCGGTCTTTGCAGATGTGATCAAATAAGGATCTTGAGTTGGGAGATTATTCTGGATTATAAAGGTGAGCCCTACTTGCAATCACACAAGTCTTCATAAAGAGAAAGACAGAGGGAGATTTAATATAGACAGAGGGGGATTTGATATAGCAGAAGAGGAGATACACACACACACACGCATGAACACGTGTACACAAAGAGGAGAAGGAAGGTGGCCACAAGGAATGGCTGCCACTACAAGCTGGATGAGGCAAGAAATGAATTCTCTCCTAGAGCCTCTGGAGGAAGTGTGGCTCTGCCCACCTTCATTTCTACCTAGTGATACTGATTATTTTTGGACTTCAGGTTCCAGAACTGTGAGAAAATAAATTTCTGTTGTTTCAAGCCACCCAGTTTGTGGTAATTTTTAATAGCAGCACAGGAAACTAATACACAATTTTTTTTTCATACAGGGAAACAGATATATTAAGGCTCTTGCCCAAAGGACACAGCAAATAGCAGGTATGCAGAGAGAAGCAGATACATGACCACATAGCAAGGGAAATAGAAAAAGACAGATATGGAAAGAGGAATCACTGAGGTTCTTGAAGACTCTGTATTTAGTAATTAGAGAGCTTTCCACGCCTTTCTAAGGCTTGGATGAACTTCCTAACTGTGGGCAAATTGACATGCCATGACAAACTGACATTCCCATGTCTTGGCATACAATACTTTCTTTTCATTTTAATTTGTCAGGCTAACATAAATGAGTTTGTGTTATGTGTAACTAAAAGAAACTTGGTTAAAATACTCTATAAAAATGGCCCTGGTGTAATAACTATTCTTTTTATTTTCTTTTTTTAAAAATGCAAAAGAAACTCAAGGTAAACATTGAGCAAAGTTACAACAGAAAATTAAAAAACTAAACCAGGGGCACCTGGGTGGTTCAGTCGGTTAAGCATCTGACTTTGGCTCAGGTCATGATCTCATGGTTTGTGGGTTCGAGCCCCACGTCGGACTCTGTGCTGACTGCCAGCTCAGAGCCTGGAGCCTGTTTCAGATTCTGTATCTCCCTCTCTCTCTGACCCTCCCCTGCTCATGCTGTCTCTCTCTCTCAGAAATAAATGAAACATTAATAAACAAACAAACAAACAAACAAACCAGAAAAGCCCAAAGAGGCAAAAGGTGGGATGGGATTTCCTAGAGTGCTTGCTGGGCTTGAGTTGCTGAAAGGGCTTAGAAACAGAACATAAGTATACTGTGAAAAAATCATGACTAGATACAGAGAATCTAAATTTTCTCATTTTAAATTCAAACCTTCAATATTAAATTTATATATACATGATATCACATGTATATATGAATGTATCTATCATATATAGGATATATATCATACATATACACACATTAAAATATAAACCAGAACTCTATCAGAATAGGCTTAAAAACAGTTATAATTACTCAATCTCTAGAAGAACCATGCCATCCCTTTTTGCATGGATATGACTTCACTGAACACTGACCACAACTAAGCACTGTGCTTTGTGCTCTGTCACATAATTCTCATAATCCCAAAAGTAGATACAAGTGCTATCATCCTTTTGTAATTGACAAAATGGAGATCTCAAAAAGAGTGAAGTAACTTGTCCACTTATCAACTGGCGACTATAATCTGCCAATACCAGAACTGGAGTTCAGTAGCCTCTTTAGAAAGCATTCGTACGGCACTCTGCAGCATCTGGATCCAGGGCAAAGGACCCACTGAACAACAATCACATAAAGACCTGTTAAGAATCTTCTCATATCTTGCGATACTGCTTGTTACTGTTCTTTTCATCAGAGTTTAAAAGGCCACAATGAGATGAAAAGACGAGATGGGAATAATTCTCCACTGAGGGCAGAGACTAGATTCCTTTGAGTCCTCTCTCTGGCCACAGCTATTCTTCCTGCCATGTTTGTTTCTATAAACAGCATTGATCTATGCCACAGACCAGGAACTAATTCAGAAGCCTCTCAAAGGTACAGGAGAAAGGCTCTCTCCCAGTCAACCTTGAAGCCCTTCAAGGAAGCATTTGACAAACTCCCCTCACAACATGTGGAAAAAGATTACAAAAACAGGAGAAGCTATTGTTAACTGACACTTGGGTACCAGGCTCTGTGCCAAGCACTTAACATGTTATTGTGCTGAACCATAAAAATTAAGGTACCCTTATTTTACAGAAGGGGAAATTGAAGCTTATGAGGTGATACTACTTTCCAACAGTCACTCAGCTTGTAAGTATGGGAGTTAGCGCTAGAGCCCCCAAAGTCTATGAATCTAATCATCATATTCTGTGGCCACAGCAAGGCAAATCTATCTATTCTATATGCAGTANAAATGAACAAATTGAAGCAAAATGCCCCAATGGTGCCCTGCCAGATACCAGATATAGATTTCTGCACCTCCTATTCTTATAATGGAGTTGAAGGGTATTTAAAACATTTTTATATTCACTATCTGACTTGAACCAGGCCAGGACAAAAATCATTTTTATAGATATCATAAAGAACATTTAGTGAGTATTAACTGTGTCCCATGCAACGTTCAAGAAGTTTTTACATGATGCTGTATTTGCTCATATTCATTCGTGTGCATGTAACACTCTTCATTCATTTCCTCAACAGACATTAATAGAAAGAACTTCTCCTGGTTCTGAACGCTGCTTAATTACAATGGTCCTATTTGATATTTCCCATCTGTCAGGCATTCCACTTTCAAGGCATCATCTCATTTAAACTTTACAAAAGATGGGGCGCCTGGATGGCTCAGTCGGTTAAGATGATTTCATCATCTCGCGGTTTGTGAGTTTGAGCCCCGTGTCAGGCTCTGTGCTGACAGCTCAGAGCCTGGAGCCTGCTTCAGATTCTGTGTCCCTCTCTCTCTGCCCCTCTCCCACTCATGCTCTGTTTCTCTCTGTTTCCCAAAAATAAATAAATGTTAACAATTTTTTAAAATATATATATAATAGCAAACAGAATGCGGCCTTCTGGCAAGCTGTGAGAGCCCCTTCTCCAATCTGACTTAACCATTAGCATTCTGAAAATAGATGCCCAATTAGCTCTGCCTCTAGATTAGACCAGACACTCTAGTCTGTCTTGTGTTTATCTTATATATAAGGATATCATGAACGACTGTATCATATAACTCACTGAAATTTCAGATTCATTACAGCATCTACAGCATTCTCTGACTAGTAAGACTAACACAAAGGAAATGTTCATAACCATTCCTAATTCAGCACTGTTAATTTATTAAATCACTCTTCTTAATCTGTATTATTCTATCTAAAATACAGTAGGAGAAAATCAGGCAAATAAGTACTTCAAATTGGAGACTATGGATCATAGTACTGCCCAGAAGTCAGAAAGATAAGAGAGGAGTTTATGAAAAGCTGAGGGTTTGAAAAATGGTAGGTATTGAAACTCTGAACAAGGTGGTTTGCTATTTGCAGAAATAGCAATGAGTAAAAAATAGTGTAAGAGAGAGACTTACTAATTTATCAGAGAAGATGAATATTTATGTTGATCAGCAGTATGAGAAGGGCTCAAAGGTGAACTTTGAAAATACCATTTCCTACAAACAGGAGGCTGGACTCCTTAGAGAAATGGTGGATTCCAGATTTGAGGCAGAACATATATACGGTGAGTGGTGTTGTGCTACCTAAGACTAATAAGGGGTCATCTCAAAAGGATATTGGAAGCAGGGCACCTGGGTGACTCAGTCAGTTGAGCATCTGACTCTTGATTTCAGCTTAGGTCACAGTCTCATAGTTCATGAGATTGAGCTCCATGACAGGCTCTGTGCTGACAAAGCAGAGCCTCCTTGGGACTCGTTCTCTCCCTGGTCCTCTCCCACTCATGCTCTCTCCCAAAAGAAATAAACTTAAAAACAAACAAAAAAGAATATAGGAAGCAACATAAAAAGCTTCCCACTGGCCTAAAATGGAACAACACATAAAAAAAAAAAAAAAAAAAAAAAAAAAAAAAAAAAGAATGAGAGCAGTGGCTCTCAAAAAAACACTTCAAAGATAAAAATCAATGCATTCACAATAACATTAAAAAGAAAACCTCATCAGTTACTATGAAGGTCACTTGGACATCAATTCATTATTCTGAAAACTGATGTATTAAGGGGGGGGAAGCAAACATTAAAAGTAAAAATAAAACTATTGGAATCTTCCTCTCTTGCCCCTCTCCTCAAGAGTAAAGGAAGAGAGGAAAGCAGACACTATGAGAGTTTTTAAGAACTTTAAACTTTTAAACTTTAATTGAAAAGACTGACATTAGGTGAACAGATCTGCATGGCAGTCAAGAGAACAGGCATGGATAGGGAAGTAGAGTTGATCTCCAGGCCCATGGCAAGGTAAATCTCAATTCAGGGATGGAAAGGAAAGAGAGCAGAGTCAGCTTTCCAGGTCTCTAGGACAGCAGCGGTAGAACATACAGACTAAGAATCTAACGACTAAGACTCTAGAGTTAGACTCTGGCTCCAACTAGGCTGTCACTCGCTAGCTGTGTGCTTTGGAAAGTTTTAACTTCTTCAGAGGTATCTCAGTTTCTCATCTACAAAATGCAGCTAATATTATAGTACCTTCTTCAAATAACTGTTGTGAGAATCAAGGAATTAACAGACTGCCAATAAATGACAAGGAGCTCTAGTGTCCTCATGGTATTAGAACCAAACAGTTTTGTAAACTCTAAAGTACTGAACACTATTATTGCTTAATTGTCCTTTTTAACCTAAAAACTTTAAAAAATTAGCATGGAAGAGTATTTATTATTCAGTCAGTCTGGTGGCAGGGGAAGGTAGTGACAGACTTTCTAGAAGAGGGAAGTTCTGAAGTATGACTACCACTTAGATAAATGAAGGCAGAGGAGGGTACAGGGAGAAGAAATAATTGGCATATAAAGTTATGTCTTAAATCTGCAGCTGGAAACCTCTCTCCAAGCTGGGTTTCCTCTGAGAAGAATCTCATTCCTTTCTAAAAGAGCCAAAATAGTTCAGTAAGCTTCAGCAAGACTATCAAGATGAGCTATACAAAAATATCCACAGATACAATGTCAAGTTATGTTCTACCCCTCTGTATATAAAAGAGTCATTACCTCCCCATAATTTTGTTCCTACACAGTGTTCTAAAAGGAGCCTGCTGGTTACTTGCGATAAATAAATGTAACCATACATTAGCATTATTAGAAAAAAGATAAGATGCTTGCCTTTGCTAGTTTCTAAACCTTAGGAATAATCTTAAGAATTTGTTTTCAAACCAGAAATTATTCTCATGCAGGTAACAGGAACTATCATATTAAATTTCATTTCCTTAGGGGCACTTGGGCTCAGTCGGTTGAGCATCCAACTCTTGATTTCAGCTTGGGTCATGATCTCATGGTTTGTGGGTTCAAGCCCTGCATTGGGCTCTGTGCTGACAGCACAGAACCTGCTTGTGATTTTCTCTCTCTCAAAATAAATATTAAATATATACATACATTTCTTCAAATTTTAACACTCCTGCTATGATAGATAAGGGCAAAAAGTAGAGCTCGGTTGGGGTCTGGTCACAGATTAATTTTCAGAGGCACACTGTCAAATTCAAAGGAAATAATGAAAATGATGAATAAAGCAGCTGATATGGTTGGCCTAGAAAATAACAATCTGAACCAGGAACAGAGCCCTAGCAACATCTCTTCAGAGCACCACTGACATATGTCTGCTCAAATAAATGGATTATTTATCAGGAACAATAAGTAAATGAGAACAAAGACATTTATAAACAAATGTGTTCATCAATCTGACCAGAATTTTACAATACTTAGGTTCTTATTTTATGTAAGCGGCAGGACTCGTTAGTTACACCTAACCAAATTTACACTGCAGGTTAAGTCTCAATCAAAGACATTAATAGTAACATGTGGCACCATGATTGCTACTGAGAAGATGCTCATTTTGTTAAATACATGAATGAACAATGAGTGAATAAACGGTATGGCTCAGTGTAGGGTTTTCCAAATTAGAAGTCATAACTCATAGCATCATAACTATCATTTCTGGAAGAGATGAAATAGAAAACATGAAAATGCTTCACATGTAGTATGGGTAAAATATTGTGAAACCTTTCTTTCAACTGAAGTGTTTTCATTTGTATGCCTGTGTGTACATGTGTGTGGTGGAGTACTGGATCACAACGTATTAAGGATTAAAGTGTAAAAGTTTGAAATACACTGGCTTGGTGGTTAAAACATACAATTAAGTAGGAATTCCAGCTCAGCCACTTCTTAGCTCCTTAACTGTGGTCACACTCCTCAGTTCTCCAAGTCACACTATCAATTGTAAAATAAAGCTACCTATAGTACTTGCCTCATGGACTAGGGAATACAGAGATAATAGCTAACATGTACCCTGGCACTATGTAACAAGTTCTGTTCTTTATGTGTCACATATAATGCACTCTTTCCTTACAATCCTATGTAGTAGATACTACTATGATCTCCAATTTGCAGATGAAAAAAGTGACACATACACAGAACAAGAAATATGCCCAAAATCCCCTAGCTGATAGGCATTAGAGCCAGAATTCTAAGCAGACAAACTTGCACCAGGATCTGAGAACTTTCACACTAAACTATACTACTTACTACAATGCCTAATATGTAGTAAACACACAATAAATATCAGTTGTATTGGTGTTAAATATAAGTTTACTGGGGCGCCTGAGTGGCTCAGTTGCTTAAGCGTCCAACTTTGGCTCAGGTCATGATCTCACAGCTTGTGAGTTCAAGCCCTGTGTCGAGCTCTGTGCTGACAGCTCAGAGCCTGAAGCCTGCTTCGGATTCTGTGTCTCCCTCTCTCTCTGCTATTTCCCCGCTCATGCTCTGTCTCACTCTCTCCTTCGAAAATAAATAAACATTAAAAAAAAATCTGGGGCGTCTGGTGGCTCAGTCGGTTTAGCATCTGACTTCAGCTCAGGTCATGATCTCATGGAGCCTGTTTCGGATTCTGTATCTCCTTCTCTCTCCAACCCTCCCCTGCTCACTCTCTCTCTCTCTCCCTCTCTCTCTCTCAGAAATAAACAAAACATTAAAAAAAATTTTAATATGTTTTCTGTAAGATTAAAACCTTTTTTCTGCAGCTTTATGAAACATTTTAGAAAGTATTTTGTTTAAAAAAATCCATTTTAAAAGCAATAGTGCTTTAATTTAAAAAGAGGCTCTGATAGATTTTAATATTATTACTGTTCAACTCTTAGCAAACTAGAAGAAAAAAACTTATGATGATAAAGGTTATTTAAAGAAACCTAAACCAAATATCATACTTAATAGTGAAATGCATACAAAAATGTTTCTTTTAAGATTGGAAGTAAGACAAGGATGGTGGTCCATTATCAACACCTTCGTTCAACAGTGTAAGTACTGGAGGTTCTAGATGGCATAGTGAAATAAGAAATACACAAAAACTAACCATATTTCTATACTATCCACAAAGAGATAAAATTTTTTAAAGCTGCCACTTACAAGAGTATCAGGGAAATATAAAATAGCTAGGATGCAATCCAATAAAAACATGGTAGATCTCTATGTAGAAACTATAAAATACTTAATATAAAATACTCCTAAGATAAATTGAGGAAGATTTCAGTATGCTCACATATTGCAAGTTATTAGTGTAAAGATCAACAGAGTAAAATCTCATTCAAAATCCCAACTCTGTGTGTTTGTGTATAACTTGAGCTAATTATAAAATGTATATGGGAAAACACAAAAGAACAAAAACAGCACAGTTAAGAAAAACAAGACTTTACCATATATTAATATTCATTTTAAAGCTATAGTAATTAAAATGTTTTATTAGCTTAGGGATAGTGAAATAGACCAAAGGAACTGAATAAAGACATATCATACCACAACATAACCAGGCATATTATAGATACTTAATTTATGATAAAGTTGGCACAGCAGAGCAGTGAGGAAATGACAAGTCTTTTCAGTGAACAGCACAGGACAATTAGACATCTGTATGTTAAGAAAATGAAACTTGATCCTACCTTACACTATGCAAAATATTTAATTCCAACTAGACTCAAATGTCAAAAGCAAAATAACAGACTTCTCAGAAGATAATAAAAAAAATCTTCATGATCTTGGATTAGGGAGAGATTTAAAACATTTTTTAAAATATTTTATTTATTATTTCTGAGAGAGAGAGAGATAGCATGGGCAGGGGAGGGTCAGAGAGAGAGGGAGATACAGAATCCGAAGCAGGCTCCAGGCTCTGAGCTAGCTGTCAGCACAGAGTCTGACGCAGGGCTCGAACCCAAGAACCGTGAGATCATGACCTGAACTGAAGTTGGACACTTAACCGACTGAGCCACCCAGGTGCCCCTAGGAAGAGATTTTTAAAACAGGCCACACAAAAAGCACTAATCACAAAAGAAAACTTTAATAAAATTAGACTACATTAAAATGAAAAATGTTCAGAGTGAAATGTATGGGAGAAGATATATACAATACACATAACCTACAAAGAGCCAATATTAAAATATATAAAACTTCCATACAACATTAAGAGAAATACAAGCCAGTAGAAAACTGGGCAAGAAACTTGAACAGGCATTTCACAAAGGAGACTATCCATGTCATCAATAAACTTAAGATGTTCAAACCTATTAGTAACCAAGGATATGTTAATTAAAATCACAATGACATACTAATGGCTAAAAAATACAATTTAAAAAAAAAGACTTTAAGTTATAATGGCAATTTGGAAAAACTAACTTTCATATGTTATTGGTAGAAGTGTTTATTAGTACAACTACTATAGAAAACAGCATGTCCTGAGGTACCTGGGTGGTTCAGTTGGTTAAGTATCCAACTTCAGCTCAGATCATGATCTCATGGTTCTGTGGGTTTGAGCCTGGCATCAGGCTTTGTGCTGACAGCTCAGAGCCTGGAGCCTGTCTCAGATTCTGGGTCTTCCTCTCTCTCCACCCCTCCCCCACTGGCACTCTCTCTCTCAAATATAAACAAACATTAAAAATTTTTAATTAAAAAAAAGAAAAACAGCACGTCATTATTACTGTTAAAGATATACCTTTCTATATTCCCAGGTATATACCCAACAGAAATGCACGCATATGTGTATGAATGGACAAATTTGAGGATGTTCATAATGGCAAGCTTTGAAAAGCCTCAGTTAAAAATAACCCAAATATTCTGGGTTCCTGGGTGGCTTGACTGGTTAAGCATCAGACTTCAGCTCATATCATGATCTTGCGGTCTGTGAGTTTGAGTCCCGCATCAGGCTCTGTGCTGACAGCTCAGAGCCTGGAGCTGCTTCAGATTCTGTGTCTCCCTCTCTCTGCCTCTCCCCTGTTCGCACTCTGTTTCTCAAAAATGAATAAACATTTTTTTAAAAATCCCAAGGGGTGCCTGGGTGGCTCAGTGAGTTAAGCGTTCGACTTCGGCTCAGGTCATGATCTCATGGTTCCTGGGTTTGAGCCCCGCGTCGGGCTCTGTGCTGACAGCTAGCTCAGAGCCTGGAGCCTGCTTCCAATCCTGTGTCTCCCTCTCTCTCTGACTCTCCCCTGCTCACGGTGCCTCTCTCTCTCTCTCTCTCTCAGAAATAAATAAAAACATTAAAAAACCCCCAAATATTCACCAATATGACTACAGATAGTTTCATTCATGCAGTGTAATACTATACAGCCGTAAAGGTATTTAAACTACTCCGACAACATGGATGACTCATATAAACAATGTTGAGTAAAAGAAGCCAGATCAAATAAGAAATCCAAAAAAACAAACCATTCTATAGGATTCCATTCACATTAAATAAATTAAAACAACAACAACAATAACAGGCGCTCTGGCTCAAAACAGTATTTCAGGAATATCAATCTTACAATGATGGGTAGCTTGTGACAAGATGAATGGTATGGTCTGGGGGTAAGAGGAATGGGGAAAGGATAAAAAATTAACTTAAAGCTCTACATTAAGGTGACTGTGAGAAGGGGCGCCTGGGTGGCCTAATTGGTTAAGCGTCCGACTTTCGCTTAGGTCATGATCTCGCGGTTCGTGGGTTCGAGCCCCGCGTCGGGCTCTGTGCTGACTGTCAGCTCAGAGCCTGGAGCCTGTTTCAGTCTGTGACTCCCTCTCTCTCTGACCCTCCCCTGCTCATGCTGTCTCTCTCTCTCTCCTAGAAATAAATAAAAAACATTAAAAAATTAAAAAAAAAAAAAGGTGACTGTGAGAAATGTGGTATCACTAACAGAAAAGTGGAAACTAAAAGCTGAGTGAGGGACAAAATCAATGGCTTTAGTTTAACAGAGGATGAATAGGCAAATCAGGCAGAAATATTCCAAAGGCATTTATTTAAGGGACAATGGTTAAAGCTAGAATGAAAACTTTTGGCATCATCAACATATGGAAGAGCTGAAGCTACTGCAGTAGACTAGAACTCAAAGGAGGAAGAGGTTGTGTAGGGTAACAACAGCAGGATAAAACTGAGACACAGAGGAAGGTAGGAAGTTTATAGAAAGAAAGAGATGACATGATCAAAGAAGACATAGGTGGAATATAAATCCATGATTAAGAGAAAGATAAGAAACAAAAGGGTTTCATAAAGAAGAGAGTATTGTCAAAATGTGTGAGAAACAAGAAAAGGCTCAAGGTTACCACTAAGAACATTTTCAGTAAACTGGTTAGAACAAAAATCATACTGAGTTAAAAACAGGTGAGTGGTGGGGCGCCTAGCTGGCTCAAGTTGGAAGAGCATGTGACTCTTGATTTCAGGGTTTTAAGTGCGAGTTCCACTTTGAGTATGGAGATTACTTAAAAACTAAATTCTTAAAAAAATAGGTGAGTGGTAAAGAAACAAAATAAGCAGTGTTTTATTGAGTAGTGTCACTCCATTTAAGAGTGATAGAAGAACATTTTATATGAAGAAGCAACAAATTTTAAACATGCTTTTTTTTTTTTTAACTAGGAGAGATTCATATGCATTTAAAACGAGATAAACATAAGAACAAAGACTTTTAAGAGGAGAATGAACTATAATTCAGACATATGTTCAAAATAAAAGCCTGGATGAAAAGTAAAAAATGTTTAACATTTAAGTTTTTCGTATGTGTTTTATTTTTAGTAAGAAAAAGATAAGTTACTAGGCTGTGGTCAGAAAAGTAAAGTGATTCATTCGCCCAAGGTCACATAGTGAGTCAGTGACTCCTGACTACTTTTCCACTCACTACTTTTCCAAAGCCAGACCTCCCATTATACCAAACTACTTCCTACAGGGGTAGGGGGCAGGAAGAGGAGGATGGAATATACCAAAATTGAACCTCAGTGTTACTGCTGCCTTTCTTCTCCAAACCAAAGAAACAACAGGAGTCATAACAAAATCTATGAAACAAAAAAACTAACTAGATGTATTCTTACCATCCTGTGAGTGATCACTTAGTACCTCCATATTAGCAGCTAGTTCTACGTTAATTTGGTTAAATATAGACAAAAGCCTTTTACCAAAATTTCTCTTTCATTCAACATCTCCATTCAACCCTATTGTTACAAAAATACCTCCCCCACCCCAAGAAGGACATTTTACTCATTCCAAGGGCTCAGGTTACGCAAATTACAAATGGAAACTGATTTTTATCAAAACCTGCTTTTCAGACTGTGATGAAGGCCAGATTTAGGAAATGGAGAGTACAGCTGCTTACTTGACCAAAATTATACTGACAACTAAGGCAATCCTGAACTTGCCTGGCTAAAAGGTATTTAAAACAATTTAACTGGATTACTGGTTCTAACTCCCCTGATGAGCTACACATTCTAAGTACTACTGATTGCACTCAGTTTCATAGGTCACTACCATCTGAAATGAAGTCCTTGAAACTGGGAACACGCACCCTCAAAATTTCATCTGCAAACATAGAATTTAAACAGAAATGCGTGAAAATCCTGTTAATGCTCCTTTACTCTTATATTCCTCCTCTACTGCACATACCACTACAAAAATCCATTTCCAGAGGCCACATGTGGAGTACCTCAGAGGAGATTTTAAAAAAATGTTATCAGCTGAATGAAAACAAATGAGCAGTTCACAAGATTGTTATGGACTAGATGTTTAGGAGTTATCCTTACAGGTCACTGAATAAAAGATGGGAAAGACAAAAAAGGGGTACATGGCTGGCTCTGTCTGTGGAGTATGCAACTCTTGAACTCGGGGTTGTGAGTTTGAGCCCTGTACTGTGTGTAGAGCTTACTTAAGAAAAAAAAGAAAGAAAGAAAAAAAAAAGATAAGGGGCACCTGGGTGGCTCAGTCGGTTAAGCAGCCGACTTTGGCTCAGGTCATGACCTCGAGGTTTATGAGTTCGAGCCCCACATTAGGTTCTGGACTCTGAGGACAGCTCAGAGCCTGGAGCCTGGAGCCTGCTTTGAATTCTGTGTCTCTTTCTCTCTGCCCCTCCCCTGCTAGCACTCTTGTCTGTCTCTCTCTCAAAAATAAACATTAAAAAAAAAAGACAAAAGAAAATGTTACCACCATTAAGTGCTTAGACCTGAACACAAGGATGAAATTGTTCACAAATTACAATTAGCTGAAGCCACAGGAAATAAAAAGAGTCCAGAGAAAATGCTAGCTCATCACTCAACAGCTAGGGCCAAGAAAATAAAAATTCAGACCACAGTCCCTAATTCCTTCTTGTCTCTTATGGGTAAGAATCTTTGAATAAGGAATCAGGTTTTTATTTGTGATAAAACCGTTTTCTTTTTTTTTTTTTTTAAATTTTTTTTTTTAATGTTTTTTATTTATTTCTAGGAGAGAGATAGAGACAGCATGAGCAAGGGAGGGTCAGAGAGAGAGGGAGTCACAGACTGAAACAGGCTCCAGGCTCTGAGCTGGCAGTCAGCACAGAGCCCGACGCGGGGCTCGAACCCACGAACCGCGAGATCATGACCCAAGCGAAAGTCGGACGCTTAACCGACTAAGCCACCCAGGCGCCCCTAAAACCGTTTTCATATTCATGTCAATTTAGATTTTCCAGTTGGAGATAAGACCCTGCAAACCTGTGGTTTGTCCTATTTGGATTGCTACTGGAAACTTTGAAGGATTCCTTGTGCATCTAAGGAAAAAAACGAGTTGGTTGTCTGGGGAGTCTTCTCTAAAAAATATATAAATATACAGATATTTCATTAATAGATAGCTTGGATCCATGCACTATAGCTTTCAACAAATACTTCTGAAGTTGAAAGCATAGACATTGATTACCTAGAAGAGTAATGATTACTTTTTGCTTCAGATCATCTCTTGACATTTATTCACTGAATAAACATATAAGAGCTCCCCTGAGCTCTTCACATGTACCTCACAAAAGTGAAGGACACAGACATCAATCCCATAATTTCAAAACAGAGCAGTCAACACTAAACTAGAAAAAGAAGATATACCAGGCACAGAGAAATGAGTGATTCGAGAGCTAGATGAGGAAGCCTAAGGAAAGGTTATCTAGAAGAGGTGTCACCTGAACTGCGCCCTATAGCAGAAGTATGTTAAAGGTAATTTCAGCCAGAGGGAACAGTACAGTCAAAGGGGCTTGCTGGCTGTAGGTATTTAAATGTGTTTTAGGTGTGGTTATCTGAGATAGAAGGAGGTGAGGAAGGCCTTGATGAATGCTAGAACATGCAATTCCGGAGTTGGACTGATTTGGAGTCTTCTGTAGGGAGGCTATAGTAATTGTTAGAAGGCAGTATATGGTAAGAGAATAGAGTATGTAATAGATTCCTTTTGGGCTGTCTGCTCAGCTTATACCAATCCTCTTTTGAGAACAGCCACTGGTCTGGCCTGTAAGGTACCAAGTTTACACAGCTAGATAAGCTGACTAGAGCAGAAGAGGCAATGGCTACTGCTAACTGGACTGAAAAAAGATAATGGCCCAAGTTGTTTCAATAAAATTTTCTGTTCCTAAGACTTTCTAATGGGGACACAAGGACTGCTAGCTTCTGATGGAACTATGAATGTGACCAGTGAGATGGCCTTGTTCTAGAAAAGGAGAGAATGCTCATCTCTGTGGTAGAGGTGGTGATAAAAGTGAATCAGAAGTGCTATACCTCATGGCTTTATAAGGGTTGCCGGTAGTTGCTATGGCTCCTGAAGCTTAAATATGTAATAGAAACACACTGGTCTCAATTCAATCTGTGGACACTCCCAATCTGAACAAGCCTGTTCCCTCCCTTTTTTCACCAAGAGTTTTATAGCCTTTTGAGTATAATACCACTAGCCCCAACAAGCGACTTACATAGTTACATGATTTCTAGTCCCCTTATCATACTGATCATCTGCCTTTCCCTTTGTACATGTTCCTGCTTGTAAGGATCATATGAAAATAAATTGCTGACTCTACTGTGGCTTGGGGCACCTGGCTGGTTCAGCAAGTAAAGCATGCGACTCTTGATCTTGAGGCTGTAAGTTCAAGCCTCCTGTTGGGTGTAGAGAGTACTTAAAAATAAAAAAGAATCTACTATTGCTTGATGAGTACAGAACAGAGGAGGAGTCTATTCTTCCTATTCTCTTTTGTATACCAGTTTTTTTTTTTTTAAAGATTAAAAAAAATTTTAAAGTAATCTCTACACCCAACATGGGGCTTGAACTCACAACCCCAAGATTAAGAGTTGTATGCTCCACTGACTAAGCCAGCTAGGCATCCCTACTATGTTTTTAATTAATATAAATCCAGTTTATCACCTTTAGGGTGGTGCAATGTATTTGTGAACGTATATACTATATGACTACATAAAAGATCATGGATTGATATTACTGATCAATATTTACTGTATGCAAACTCAGACCTCTAAGCTTTCTTTCATGTTTTGTTGCTAAGCAGCCTCATTTACAACCTGTAATGGTAAGCTTAGGCCTTGGCACCAAATACAAGACTTCGTTTACTATTTTGTCTGAGTCATCCTGGTGTTCTTGAGTATTTAGATGGTATGAGCTTCCTTCCTAGTTTTGGATCATCGATAGAAGCCCATGACCTACATTCTATATCTGTACTTCCAGCTTTTATGCAAAATTGGTAGGATGAAGCTAGGCTTGTGACTTCAAGCTGGTCATTTCTCTATACATCAAAAAGTAATATAGTAATGTTTTTGTATCAAAATTTATATTTTGTAGCTATGGTTTGATATTTATACTCCCCTCCCCTGGTTTTACTGAGCTGTAACTGACATAGAGCACTATTAAGGTGCACAGCACCTTACTTATATATACTGTGAAATAATTATCACAAAAACAGTGATTAAGAGGCTAAGCCATGAAGTCAAACTGTCTGAATTAAAATTTCAGCTTTTATATTTATTAAATGTATGGTCACATTGCTTCAGCCCCTCATCTATAAAATGTGGATAATGATAGTACTTATATCACTAGATTTCTGCGAGGATTGAATTAGAACAGAGTTAATACATATAAAGTTCCTGGCACATAGTAAAATGCTCAACAGGGGCAACCAGCTGGCTTGGTTGGTAGAGCATGCAACTCTTGATCTTGGGATTGTAAGTTCAAGCCCCATGTGCAGAAATTACATTAAAAAATTAAATCTTTATTTATTAAAATTTTTTAAAGCATTTATTTTTGAGACAGAGACAGAATGTGAGAGGTGGGGGGCAGAGAGAGGGAGATATGGAATCTGAAACAGGCTCCAGGCTCTGAGCTAGCTGTCAGCACAGAGCCCAATGAGGGGCTAGAACCCAGGAACCGTGAGATCATGACCTGAGCTGAAGTCGGACGCTTAACTGACTGAGCCACCCAGAAGCCCTGATACTCTTAAATACAGAGAACAAACTGAGAGTTGCTAGCAGGGTGTTGGGTTGGGGGAATGAGTTAAACTAGCGAGGGACATTAAGGAGGACATCTGCTGGGATGAGGACTGGGTGTTATATGTAAGTGATGAATCACTAAATTCTATTCTTGAAATCATTATTACATTATATGGTAACTAACTTGAATTTAAATTAAAAAAATATAAAAATAAAAAAAATAAAACAAGTTGTAGGTAAAATAGATTAAAAATATAAGTAAATAATATTAGAAAAAATATATATGAATAAAATCTTGGGGGGCACCTGGGTAGCTCACTTGGCTGAGCATCTGACTTCAGCTCAGATCATGATCTCAAGGTTCATGAGTGTGAGCCCCACATCAGGCTTTCTGCTGTCAGCATGGAGCCTGCTTTGGATCCTATTTCCTGCCTCCCCCTCCCCCCCNCTTGCGCGCGCTCTCTCTCATAAATAAACATGAAAAAAAAGATTTTAAAAATGCATTGTAGGGGTGCCTAGGTGGCTCAGTTGGGTAAGCATCTGACTCTGTATTTTTGGTTCAGGTCATGATCTCACGGTTTCATGAATTTGAGCCCCAGATCAGGCTCTGTGCTGATTCCCCCCATCCCTTATACACATTCCCTCACTCATGCTGTCTGTCTCTCTCTCAAAAAAAAAAAAAAGCTTTTAAAAATTGCATTTTAAAAATAAATAAATAAAATCTTGGGGCACCTGGATGGCTCAGTCCGTTAAATGCCTGATTTTGGCTGAGGTCATAATCTCAACAGTTTGTAAATTCAAGCCCTACATCAGGCTCTCTGCTGTCAGCATGGAGCCCCTTCAGATCCTCTGTCCTCCTCTCTGCCCCTCTCCTGCTCATGCACACTCTCTCAAAAATATACTGTGAAAAAATTTTAGAAATAAAATAAAATAAAATCTTAAAAAAATAAAGACAGAAATATCTTCCATGCATATGAGGTTAATTTACAGGTCCCTTGTTGGAGCCATGAAAACACACATGGTGCAATTATACCAAACAGTTAAGCCAGAGCTGCCAAAATCTCCTTTAGGGAAGTGTGCATACACAAAATTGTCTTTGTATTTATTTCAAAGAGACTCTTAGGGACTTTCATTATACTGTAGCTTCCAACTGTTAAAACCTTGTGCTTCTGTCAAACACTGAATTAGAGACTGATTTGGCTACTGATGGTTTCACTGATGAAGATATTACTGACTTTGAGAGTTGATGTGTTTGTTGTTATGCATATTGCCATTTGTGACTTCTCGGATTACCTGATCCTGGATTATGCAGTCATTAAATTTCAAAGCCAGAGGGGGCTTGAGAAACACACTAGTTCCTCAACCTGGAGGAACTGAGGTCCAGAAAATTAAAGTAACTTGCGCATGTTTGCATAAGCAACCTCTACACTATCGCTATCTCTACATTTCATCTGGTTAAAGAAAATGTTTTTTAAATGTTCATTTATTTTTGAGACAGGAGAGACAGAGCATGAGCAGCGTAGAGGCAGAGAGAGAGACAGAATTGGAAGCAGGCTCCAGGCTCTGAGCGGTTAGTACAGAGCCCAATGTGGGGCTTGAATTCACAAGCTGTGAGATCATGACCTGAGGTGAAGTCGGTCGCTTAACCAACTGAGCCACCCAGGTGCCCCTCATCTGGTTTTCAAATGACCTATGTAGAGGCACCTGGGTGGCTCAGTCTGTTGAGCATCTGATTCTTGATTCAGGCTTGGGTAATGACGGGAGGGTCATGGGATGGAGTCCCATGTTGGGCTCCATGCTCAGTGCAAAGTCTTCTTGAGATTCCCTTTCTCTCTCCCTCTGACCCTTCCCTGCTCGCATGGTAATCTCCATATTACTAACTGAAACCAATACCCATTAGTTGTTCAAGCCTAAAATCTAGGAGTCATTCCTTAATCCCTTTACTTTGTTTTATATTCCATAATCCAAATCATCAACAAACCCTATCAATTCTCCCTCCAAAACAGATCTCAAGTTTATTCTCAATCTCCATACTACTGGCCCTAGTTTAAGCTACTATCATTTCTCACTTGGATGACCATCTGGTCTATTATTGGTCTCCCTACTTCTCTTGGGCTTCCTACAATCCATTTTCTAACCTATCCTCAGTGTGGTAGGGGGTGGGAAGGATCTTTTAAAAATCTGCTCAACCAGCTTCAGATGAGCAGGAGCCCTGCTTCGGGTGAACCCTGCTTCTCTCCCTCTCTCTGCCCCTCATGGGATTCTCTCTCTCTGACCCCTTGCTCGCTTGCGCACTCTCTCTCTAAAAACAAAATAGTTGGGGTGCCTGGATGGCTCAGCCCGTTAAGCGTCTGACTTCAGCTCAGATCATGATCTCACGGTTTGTGGGTTTGAGCCCAGCGTCAGGTTCTGTGCTGACAGCTCAGAGCCTGGAACCTGTTTCATATTCTGTGTCTCCCTCTCTCTCTGACCCTCCCCTGCTCATGCTGTCTGTCTCTCAGAAATAAATAAAACATAAAAAAAAATTTTTAAATAAAAACAATAATAAAAATGCTTTAAAAACCTTTTTAATAAAATGATATTTAAAAACAATCTGCTCAAAATACTCTAATTACTTCCTTTTGCATTTCAAGTAAATTCCATTGGCCTATATGATCAGGCCCTATCTTAAGTCTCTGACCTGATCTAATTCTACCCTTCCTCTATTCACTATGCCATATACTGGAAATAATCCTTTTTCATTGTCAAAAGAGCAATTTATATCTAGGGAGAGGATTACAGAGGATTACATCATAATATATCAATTCAACTGTTTAACATTCCTAAATCCCACAAGGCATTGCAGAATTGTGAGAAAAACCCATGTGTTATACAGTACAGGTTGGTTATTAAAGAAAAAGGCTGAGCATTGTAAAAGATATGATGCATAAACTATGGTTTTAAGAATTGCCAGGAAGGGGTTCAGTCCATTAAGTGTCCAACTCTTTATTTCAGCTCAAGTCATGATCCCACGGTTGTGAGATGGAACCCTGTGTCAGGATCCATGTTGGGGGTGGAGTCTACTTAAGATTCTCTCTCTCCTGCCCCTCCCCCGCTCACGTGTGTGTGCGCGCCAAGCACTCTCTCTCAAAAAACTAAAAAATTGCCTCAAAATACTGGCGAATCGCTTCCATAACTACTAACTGTATTCCTTTTCCATCTTTAGTAAGTAAAGAACTCTCAAAATTCAATGAAGTTTAAAAAGAAATTAAACTAGGGGCGCCTGGGTGGCTTAGTCGGTTAAGCGTCCGACTTTCGCTTAGGTCATGATCTCGCGGTTCGTGGGTTCGAGCCCCACGTCGGACTCTGTGCTGACTGCCAGCTTGAGCCTGGAGCCTGTTTCAGTCTGTGACTCCCTTTCTCTCTGACCCTCCCCTGCTCACGCTGTCTCTCTCTCTGTCTCCTAGAAATAAATAAAACATTAGAAAAAAAAATTTTTTTTAATAAATATAAAAAGAAATTAAACTAAAAGACTTGGACACTACATCAAATAGGACATGTGACTGATAAATAAGTATATGAAAAAATGTTCAACGTCATTAACTATCAGATAAATGAGATACCAGTACATATTAGAATGGCTAAATTTTTAAAATGGTAATACAAAGTGATGATAAAAATCTAGAGCAACCAGAATTCTGACACCTTTCAAATGAGAATGTAAAATGAAACAACCACTATGGAAAACAGGTTCTTATAAAGTTAATTTTTTTAAGTTTATTTACATTTAAGAGAGAGAGAGAGAGAGGGAGAGAGAGAGAGAGAGATGGAGATAGAATCTGAAGCAGGCTCCAGGCTCTGAGCTGTCAGCACAGAGCTCTACACAAGGCTCAAATTCACAGACCTCGAGATCTGTGAGCCAAAGTCAGTCACTTAACTGGCTAAGCCACTCAGGAGCCCTGGTTCTTATGAAGTTAAATATATACTTAACCATATGACCCCTTAAGTTCACTCTTAGGTAATTTATCAGAAAAATGAAAACTTAGGTTCACATCTAAATTTGTACATGAATGTTTATAGCAGCTCTATTCATAATCACCCCAAAGTAGATACAACGCATATGTCCTTTAAGAGATGGATGGATCAACACCATACAATGGAATACTAGTCAGTAAAAAAAAGAATCAACTATTGATACAGTTAACAACTTGGGTGAATCTCAAAGGCATTATACTGAGTGAAAGAAACCAGCTTCAAAAGGTTACATACTATATACTTCCACTGTCAGGAAGATAAAAATTATAGTAACAGAGACCAGACTGACCAGTGGTTGCTAGGAGGTTAGGAGCAAGATGAGGGTATGGCCACAAAGGGTTATAAGTAAGGTGAGGGTATGACCACATAGGGAGAGTAGGATGAGGGAGTTTCTGGGGTTAAACTGTTCCATATCTTGACTGTAGTGCTGGTTTACACAAATCTACATTCATAAGACTATACTCCAACTCAAGACTCCTCAATTTTACTGCAGGTTAATTTTAAACTAAAATTTAAAATTAAAAAGATAAACAACTAATACTAATTAACCAAAAACATTGTAATATTTTGGTCCCTAATCATCAACTATTTCACCTAGATCTAAGTGAAACTACAATGACTATCTCAGTAAAAACGTATAGAGCTTTCCCCAGAAAACTAAAAGAAACTCTTCTTAGTCTTAACTAGTCAAAGAGTCTGGGTAAGATATTATTAGGACTCTATTTCTTCTTTCATTAAAAAAATACAACAGACTCCATTCCTGTTTGGAACATTCCTATAGAGCACAGATGACCCTAGGCAGAGAGTATAACTGCTTAAAACCATTTAACCAAAGCCCCTCCCTCTAGAAGACCTGACAATTTGTAACAGGGTTAAGTAAGGCTATAGCATGCTCTTCCCTAAATCCCAGCAGCAGTGGTGTGCACGCTTCTAGCTCTGAGGCAGATCTGTGCTCCTTTCTAACCAAGTACTACATTAATCTCTTCAACATATCTACAAGGGGAGGATTAAGAAGAAAGTAAACAGGGCTCTCTTCAGCTCAACAGGGGTAGGGGAATCCATTCACAGACTAAAGCTCTCTCTAGGGCATCCCTTGCATCTAGAACCAACCAATTTTCCTGACCTATATGGGCCTTACTTGTAACTCACCCCATACCCTGTCAGGTTGTTTTATATTGCTATGTCTTTGCTCATGGTGCTCTTTCTGCCTGGGAGACTCTCCCTCCCTTTACTGGCCTGGCAAATGTCAACCAATCCCTCATGATACCTTCCTGGTTGAAGTCTAACCTGATAGCCCAAAGAGAAATGCGCTCTCCTACCTCTGCAATAACCGCTGTACCCTTCAGGATTGCTATCATTGTTCCTCCAACACTTCGTTGCACTTAACTATCTCTCTCTACTAAGCTGTATGATCCATGGAGCAGAAAGAGACTCTTAATTTTTCTGCATCCCTAATGTATATCAAGCACAGAGCAAACACTAGTGAATGTCAGTTGAATGAATGAATGGTATAACTTCCCTACTTGCAAATCAAAGTGCACAGTTTATAAGAACTCTAGATGACAAACTAGTGGGCCAGTCCAGATACCTTACACTAATGCTTAAAAGCTCAATACTCAGCTCCCTAGGTCCTTGCCCAATTCTAAGGTCTTGGTTAAAGAGAGACCAATTAGCATGCTTTAAGTGAAACCATATGTTCTAGGAGAACGGAAAATGCAGTTCCCACATTTTCCTTTGCCTTACCAAAAGGAAATCTTCTGACCAGATTTAGCTTAATGGGCCCAGAACAGAGGTATGTGCGTTACTGGAGATTCTCATACTATTTGCCAAAAAGTACTTTTATAACTACTTCCATGTATAAAACACTGTTCAGAATAAATGGTAGAGTCTCTATATATTTATCACTGAGACCAAAAATTATGAAACTTAATGCATATCAGCACTCCTTCACACACTACACACACTCAATTTTACTAAAGTAGCCATCAGAACCAAAAGGTTCTGCTTCCGAGGCACTGAATCAATATTTTCATAAAACTAGCACTCCTTCCCCCTAACCCTCAAGACTCCCTAGATATTCATCATTGTCTTACTCTGGGGTAAGACTAATGGTTGGTAGAAATAAAGAATGAAGAAACGGAATTATCTTTCAGCACATGACATGGTGAACTTTCTATATTAAACCTATTCTATGGTGGGTAGTTTTTCTCTATTATCAGATTGGTAACCTCATGGCAAGTATTTTAGTGTACATGATTCCAAAAGGCATACATGGCATGAAAGCAAAGATACTGGTATCTACCTATTCAAAAGGAACCTAGAATCCTAAGCAATTAACAACTATCTCATGGCCAACTTAAAAAACAAAAACCATCAATGCATACGAGAGTGTGTGCATATACATATAGTCAAGACTTCCATGACTAGAACCTATCGAGTGTCAAACTTTTCACTTAACACACTCTTTCCACACTGACTCAAGTGCATGCATTTTGGGATTAAATGGCCACTGGGATATATATTTTTTTAATGCCCAAAATATGCATTTGCTGTATACAGTGATTATTTAATGAACTGTAATTGATATTTAATGTTACCCATAACTTACCAGCTCCTTTGAAAAGCAAAGCTAGGGTGCTGTAGCCATTACTTTGAGGGAACATGCTGAAACCTCACAAAAGGAAAACATTTTTGCTAACAGTGAATAGGATGCAAACAGAGTAATGATGTTTAGAGTATTTCCATACTTTTGCCAATTGCAGTCTGGGACTCTAACTTTACGTTAAGAAAAATATTTGAATATTCTATTTTGGAACCATACATTTGGAAGAGCAAAAACGCTTCAAGAAAGGTGTAGCTTGCTAAGGAAGGAAGGAAGGAAGAAGGAAGGAAGGAAGGAAGGAAGGAAGGAAGGAAGGAAGGAAGGAAGGAAGGAAGGAAGGAAGGAAGAAAAGCTAAAGAAATACAGGGCTCCAAAGTGAAAACAAATCCTGCCAGTTTTAAATAATGCTTGTGCAGCCAAATATTCCTCCTCTCCCAGCAATTGTTAGTATCTGTTAAGAAACATTAACATTATTCCGAAAAGGGGAGCTGCAGTTCTAATTCACCTGTATTCTCTGGGCTTAGAACACATTAAATGCTCAATGAATGTTGGCTACGTAAGTTATAATTTTATACACAGAGATCAGAATAATGAGCCACTGATAAAAGCTCTCAACCCCCAGAAGGCAGGGAGACTGAGGATTCCAAAGTTAAATAGGGCAGTGATTAGCATGCTAACAATATTCTCAACTTTATCAGTTCATGGTAAATCTTCTAAGGGGCTATTAAGCATGTCATGGCCACTGTCTTGACATCTATTTATCAACCAAACACATGGAAGGAGATGACTAACTTGACTATCTTTTCTTTCTTGACCATTACTTCATCTGTGTGTTCACTTAGAGCCCATCCTCTCTCCTTTTTCTCCCCAATCAACACAACTGTAAAAGACTCTCTTAAGGGAAAAAAAACCTGCAAATTTTGCAGAGACCCTCTCATTACTAATTATTTTTATTAGCCCAGGAATAGATTATTAGCATAGC
Source organism: Crocuta crocuta (assembly GCF_008692635.1). Classification (NCBI taxonomy): domain Eukaryota; kingdom Metazoa; phylum Chordata; class Mammalia; order Carnivora; family Hyaenidae; genus Crocuta; species Crocuta crocuta. The sequence continues at coordinate 1,999,200 of NW_027530625.1, forward strand.
AACTGGTTGTAAAGGAGAAGGCTCAGCAGCTTGTCTCACTAGTTGTAAGGCATTTTCAAGGCTTAACTTCCAAAGGGCCCCTCCCCTGAATGTTGCTTACTGAATGGAGGCATGGGGGAGGTGAGGGGCAGGCTTTTCTACTTGGAATATTAAATAGTACCAGCCACAGGCTCACCAAGAATCCTCTCCTTCCAAATCTCCCTAAATTTGCCATTCTTTAAAAACTCATTCCAATTTCAAGGCATGCTAAGCATGTGCTGGGCACTGTGACAGAGGTTCTCTTATGTAATGCCTATAGCAGCCCTGTGAGATTGGTATTACTATCTCCTGTTGTACATACGAGGAAATTGAGGCTCACAGAGGTCAAGTGACTTGGCCAAGTGACAGAATCAGGCTGCTGAGATTCTCTTTACCCAACACTGGGAAGGCTATATAGCAAAGCAGTGGATGCGACCAAGTTTTTATGAGCCATTTGGGCAACAGGGAATGAGTTCTTCCCATACAGACCAAGGGATCTGCTCAGAGACCATGGAAGCAGCAGCAGGTTTTGTTTTTGTTTTTGTTTTGTTTTAACAGCTAAAAATCCTATAGGAATTCTTCCTGGCCCCAATGACAATCCACAGGGGCCCACCAGTCAGTTGACTCCTGACCTTCCATGCTTCTCATCCTAATTAATGCAAGGTCCTTGGATGACAATGTGAGCATCAAGACCTTGTTAGAGTTAGCAATGACCTTTACATCTATCAGGCTTTTCAAAATATGTAAAACAGCTGTGCATCAGGAACGCCCCCAAATTCTCAACCTTGAAATAGGAGTAGATGCATTTTTCCTAATTATGGTGTTTTTACCAAGTCTTTGGGAAAAGACTTTCCATGTGGCTAAAAAATATTTGAGGAGTGGCTTATTTTTCAATTGCCCAAACAAACCACTAAAGCATAGAGAAAGAAGATTCTTAAAAACGATCTGATTTCATTGGTTTAAAGGAAATCCCAATAGCAGGGGAGACAGGGAAAAGAGAATGATCTGAAAAAATTTGGAGGTGAAGAGAGAATATTTGGTTTCCATACTTATGCTTCTAACATCCTTTTGTTCTCCCACCTCATTGTATTAAGGATGCTAAATCAAACACGATACAGTGATGTTTGTGTGTGAAAATGACAAAAGCAATGGGATAAAATCCCAACCTCATCTTGAACCCTGAAGACTTTTATGGCTTTTCCTTCCCTAGGCCCTCCCACTTAAAGCACATTAAAGACCACATTGTTCAAAAGGGTCATGGTAGGTTTCATACCCCATTTTAATGCAATGTAAACGGTAACCGAACTTCCAAGTTCTGTTAGTAATATTTGTGTATCTCTGGAAAAATGTCCATTAAAAGAATTGATCCCTTGGTTTAAATATTAAGGCAGAATTATAATGTATCAGAGAGGCAAAAACAATGAAATCAATCTAGATTTTCTTTTAATACATTTTTCCCAGAATAAGGGGAGAGGTGAGGGATGGTTTAAAAATATCCAGATGATCTTGTTAAGTGTCAACGTATTCTCTCAAGCCTCAAAACAGTCCAGGAGAATATGTCAGGTCTCAATTCAAGAAGCATAAAATAAATTAAACTTGGGACTCATTTCAATTGCAGGTCTTTCTCCCTGCCCTATTCCACAGTGTATCTGCAAGTCACATTACGGACCTCAAGTTGGTTTATGCATTTATTCCTGAAAGATTTCAAATGGGGAGAAGGATATTAGAGTCTCTTTATGATTCCATTTTCCACAGCTGTTACCATCAGTTGTCACCAATACTTTGGGGGTTTAGTGGAAGAGAGGCAGCAATGACTCCATTACTCTTTCCAACAGCCATAAAGAATTTGCATCATAAAAGCACCTACTGAACCACTGCCTTAGTCCTCGGAAAAAAGGATACAGTAAAACAGGAATGTTATAGGTGGGCTTGGGAAAGAAGAATTCAAAAAATGAAAATCCGGACTGGATTAAATTACAACATACTTGGTAGTGCTTTTAAAATCATAATTTCATTGGTGGAACTGCTCACTTTTCCAAGCTCAGGCATCTCTGTCCAATACCCATATACTATTTGTAAGAGGTGGCATGATATCATGACTTCAATGCATTTTAAAGTAAGACCTGTGATTTTTGAAGATTTCTTGACTACGAGTCTGGTTTAAATGATCTCAAAATAACACACTAAGAGCATCTGTTTAGTTCAGATGAAGTTTCAAGAGCCAATACCAGCTGCTGGGGGAGGGATTTCACACATGTGTTACTCAAATCCTAACCAAATTTTTTTTTTCATTCCCTTAATGATGCCTCCAACGCCAGTATGGTAAAGCAAACATTAGAATAAAAAAGAAAGAAGGAAGAAAGGGAGAGGGAGGGGAAAAAAGAAAGAAAAAAGATTACTCAATGCATTGATGCATGTGACTAAGACCAAAATGATCACCCCCTCCAATTCAATACAGTATTAGCATGAGGACAAAAGGCGTTTAAAAATCAATTTGGAGTTATTTCTAGTGGGGACTGCCTGATCCTAGCAAGTTGAGGAATGGGAATATTCCCAGCATTAAAAGGGCACTCTTTTAAGTATTTTCTCCTTTAAGGGCAATCTGATTTTCACAAGGAATTCATTTGGTGGCATTGTTTTGGTTTTAGGTGTCTGTCCTGCCAGGCAGGGGCCGTGCACAAGGGCTGCATCTATCTTGAAGTGTGCACAATGGCCTCTCTTGCGGCTCACTCTCTGTTATTGATCCTTACAGATGCTCCAAGGCCCTTCCCCCACCTTTCTCCAAATCCCAACCCCCCATTCTGAAAGATAGCTTAAGAAATAAGACTTCCTGCCTAGCGACTGGCAGGGCTGAAAGACCAGATTGTATGACTCCACAGATCAGGCTTGCCACAGTGAAGGCTTGAATAGAGTTAACCCTCTGTGAACTAAAACAAAACATTTGTATGCCCAGCTGTGACAAAGGTTAATTTAAATGGACAAGGGCCCAATATCTAAAACCAGGCAACACTTTTTTACAGTAGCCTTTTCACCGAACTCTTTTGTAAATAGTCTGATTTTGCTTTTTAAGCTTCCAAAGATCTCTTTCAGCTGGTATAATTCATTTTGCTTTGCTCGAATTTTATATGGAAGACTCAGGTGGGAATTTTAAAATTCACTTCCTTGTTTTATAAAATTCCTTGTTTTAGTACCATAAATTATTTTCTGTCATTGAACAGCCAAGAAAATCAAAGTTTCAATACTTAATTAAATTAGAACTGAGCGAGAATTTTCTCTTCAAATCTTCATTTCTCTTTCAGAAGTCGTGGATTATACAACACTAAGATTCGAGCTGGTTGGAAAAATTTCCAAATCCTCCAGAGCTATCCTTTCCAAACTTGGGTTTCTCTGCCTACCCTTAAACTCCTATTCCAATGGATTCACAGCAAATCTTACTTCTTAAATGATCCTTTCTGGAAAAGCTAGTATATCCAGGATAAAGGAATTTCTGTGAATAGTGGGGAAGAAGAGGGAGCTGTTCAAGATTAAAAATAATAGGTCTTGCATATAACTGATAGTTTCAACAAACTTTGTTGTTTCCGCTAATATACATAAAAAACCAATAAAGGTAATAATTCTGGTACATATGGTACTGGGAAAGAACACAGAGGGAGTATTACTATAAGGAATAATGTTGTTTGAGAGGAGGTCGGTCCCACTTCCCTAGTTTGTGCATCTTCAGGGTGAGAATGAAACTGCAAAGCTGCCCGTGGCAGATGTTAGCCATGCTGCAAGGGGCTAGGAAGCTTTCCTAGGACTAGCTATTTCATTAGTTAATGTCCTAGAAATTTACCAACTATCTCAAATCTGAAACTCTTCTGGCTATAGCTCAACAGAGCTTGATTATAAGAAACCAAACTTTTGGCAAACTCTTAAGACTCTATAAACACAGCAAACAAACAGAGCAAATCTTTAATGCTAAGATTCATCTTCCAGCTATTTCTTTAGTTGCGTATGTCTTTTCTGGCCCAAATAATAAAGTTGTGGGGCACTGGGGTTTTTCACACAAGTAGGAGCCAATCTCTGAACGCACAAATTACAATACTTACTAGTTTCTATAATGAAACAGAAAAGAGAGAGGGAGGGAGGGAGGGGGAGAGGGGGAGAGGAGGAGGGAGGGAGGGAGGGAGAGAGGGAGAGAGAGAGAGAATAAATTTACCTACTTTAAAAACACCCTACTTAAAAAGAAATTAGCAGTGGCTTAGTCTTATACCCCAAACCGTAAAGTATCTAAGTTCCCCCAAAGGAAATGAGGCTGCCTTATCAACGGCCTCATGACCCCAATACTATCTATAATTAACAGTACTAAATAAGGCTTTCACAGATGGTGAACTGGATTAAGGAACTTAAAATATAAACAAATTCTGTCAAGATGTAAGCAGAACAATTTTTTAAAATGTAAACTTTATGTACGGATTGTGATGCAAAATGAAGTTTAAAATTTTTTTCAAGTCACTATAAAATTTAAATACAGTTCTTTTTTTTTTTCTGCTCTTTCTCTTAAAATCATCAACCACAATTGATTTACTACACCTCTCCCTTGCCCTTCCACATTCCAAAACATTTATACCCAATTACAGTGTATATGAAAACTTTTTGGCTGAATTTTGCCAAGACACAAAAAAGGAGTGGACTGACTCCCTCCTCCCTCAAGGCTACTATTTGTTCTAAACCTTCAAAGAAAATTTTTAAACCTCAGATTTGGGGCCAAACTTAAACAGTCAATTCCCTTACCTTCCCATGTCTCCATTTCATGCTTCTCGGAGTCTGTTGAGAAGTTCTATCGCAGCCATGAAGAAACAGAGATTACAGGACAAGTCCAGCTTGATGACCACCCTTCCGACACTTGGCCAATTTCTCTCTCTTAGCTGGGACTACGACAGTCATCCTCACAGGTCAGTTTACAAGCCAGTCATGTGATTAGAAAGTTCAGGCGCTAAGGTCACAATGTGTATGGAGTTCGTTTATTACCAAAGGTTATCTAAGTGGAACTGATAGACTTATTTTCTTTAGTTAACAACACTGCCTAGCACGTCTCTCTGAAAAGTATTGTGGGAACATTAAATAGGAAATACTCCTCTGGACTTCTTTAAACTGTGATCCTAAAATTAAAAGGCAGCCTTTTGGAAGATATGGTTTTCATTTAATTTAAAATAGTTCTAGTACCTGGAATTTTCCCCTTTTTTTCTTTCAAGAGCTATTCTATACTATATTTTCCTATATTCTGGATTACAAAATTTAGAGAGTTGAAATATTTGGCACAAGGAAAAATCAAAACAAAAACTCCATGTTATGCGTGTATTGGGTTGAAGGGGGAGGGTAAGACTGGGATTCCCTGCTTTTTGTCATTATAATAAACAATGACAAGGCAAATTCTTCTAAGAAAATTAAAACATGAAACTCTGATATCTGCAGGGTTCCCTTAATTTTGGCCCTTAATTTCCATGCTCTGGTTATACACATTTATCTAAAAAACGTGGAGGAAAAAAAACTAGGTCTGCAAAATCCTTTTAGGAAGCACAAAGGTTAGAAATATCATCCCCTGCCCCCAGCCCAAAGCTTAAATCTTTAAAGTAAGCTTCCTGCTTCAAGCCTTAAAACTCCTAAGATCTTAAGCAATCTTATGCTACGCCTCCCTGATGGTGAACCATACTAGTAATACACAGCAGAGTGTGTGTATGCATATACACGCTCAAACCTTGCCATAGAGCCGCAGAGGCTGGCAAATCTGAGCCATATGCTAATGACATATGATGTCACACATTCAGCTATCCATTGAGATGGCAGGACGCAATAACAAGGCAAATTCCTCACAGAAGGTGGGATGACCTAAAGACAGACTGATTCCCAGGAATAAATGCTTTTTAACAATGCAAAAATTGTTGCATCCTACTAAATCTCCCTTTCTCCTTAGCCTAGCCTTGGGAATAACTTAAAGGCTAGGCACATTTTATAGCAGTGTTCCAGAAAAAAAAGGAGACCCTCCTTGAGGTGCAGTGGAGTCTCACTTGGCAGCCATATAACTGAATGTCAAATATTGCTACTACTATTACTAAGAGGGCTTTTCCGACTAATAGAGACCATTGGGCTTTCTTACAAAGTAGGGCCAAAAGAAAAAGTGACCAGTGATTTAGAGGAGAAAAATTTGTATGTCTAAAAATAAATGTTCTGCTACTGCCACCACATGCCTCACCCCAACAGAAAAACATCACCCAGTTTTCCCACTCCCAGTCATATAGGAAATTAATAGAGATTTTCTTCTCAGTCTCTGTGGAACTTAACGCAGCTCTCATAATTTTAGTAAAGTGACTATAAAAAGAATGACGGAGGAAAGATGAATAAGGGGAAAGTCTACCAGCAACTGAATTGGGAACACTCATTCAAAAGGCAGCTCTCTGTCTCCCTGAAGGATACAGGTATATCTAAAACTCAGTACCTGTATACAAGAGAGGTGTAATAAGCATCTCTGCTTTCATTGCACCAACCTTTGAAAAAAAGATGAAATGGGAAGCTATTAGTCTGGCTCCCAGGATGAAGAGTGAAGCAGTGTTTTTGATTTTTAAAGGTAAGTCTTAGTAATAATCCTTGATACACCCATAAGCCTGGGAACAAATCTTTAACGTAGTTTAAGAAAATGGGTAAATCTTAATCTTTGGATACGGAGTCATATTCTTCAGCATCCTCAGTCCCATAGTTTTGCTTTTTTTTAATAAGTCCTTTATAGAGTCTTTAAAAAATTTTTTTTAAATTTTTTAAAATGTTTATTTATTTTTGAAAGAGACAGAGCACCAGCGGGGGAGGGGCAGAGAGAGACACACATAGAATCCGAAGCAGGCTCCAAGCTCTGAGCTGTCAGCAGAGAGCCAGACATGGAGCTCAAACCCATGAGCCATGAGATGATGACCCGAGCTGAAGTTAGACTCTTAACCAACTGAGCCACCTGGGTGTGCGTAAAGACCTTTATAGATTCTACTGAGAGGAAGGGGAAAGAAAACATGAACATACATCTCATTTACCATGTGAATGCAAAAGACAAACTGTAAATCTTAACTAAGGGTCCCAGTAAGATTGTTAAAAACAATTGTAAATAAGAAAAATCATTTTAAAAGATTAAAAGGATATTTAGCATTTATGAATGGGAAGGAGAGAAAAGAAAATAAGATATCAGCACCATTTTTACTCACCAATACTAGCTTTGTAATATAGAAAAAAGTAGATGAAAAAAATTCTACATCTAACCATTTACATACTGAATATCTAAGAATTTAAAAGCTGAGTCTAAATTATGAATGACAGAACCTTAGTTAATCTTGCAAGAGACTGGTTCCACTTTCATTTTATAGATGAAGAAACTGAGGCCCAATGAAAGGAAGAATCAAAAGTTATCAGACCAACAAAGAAGAAAACCAAGTATCTTAGTCCCTTATTTATTCCATTATGCCACAGATCTTGAACAAAAGAAACAAACCCTCTTCTTTGATGTTACTTTTCAACATTATTTCCTCTCTGTTTATTCAAATGGCAGCTTTCAAAGAAGACTGTAGATCTGAAGCGAAAGGGAGGTATCAAGATGTAATACTTGGTCCTTCAATGCAAAACAAAAGAGAGCAATTCCAGTGGTCAATCAGTGGAATCATTTCAGCCTTGTTTTTAATAAATTTCAATGAAAGTCTGATACAGAGTGAAAGCTATATGACCACTGTGATGGAGGAGGACTAGTTAGAAAACCTCAATCCATTTCAGAAAACAAGTATGCAGAAAATATTTTAAATTCCTTTTTAACCCTGCAAACAACAAAAAACCAAGAACCCAATGTCTTGGGTTCTCATCTGTCAGATCTTTTGATACAGACATTCCCTATGGCAAAGGAAAGAGTTGAATTCAACTGAACAGGAATAATGAAACACAGCCAGGTGAAATCCATACTACCTAAGACTAACAAGCAGACCTCCTGAATATAGAACAACAAAGAACATACTTAGGTATGATTTCCAGTTTTGCCTTTTATCCTGGAGTTGGAGAGGGGAATTCATAGTTCAGGAAACAAGAAACAAACCAATAAAACTCTCAAAGTTGGAAACTAAAAATATTCTAGAAACTGGAGTTTTTCATTCAATTCTACAAACATTCATTGAGTATTTCCTATAAGCTAGGCACCATGCTGCCGGAAATGACTGAAATTAATATTGTGTGATCCTTGCCCGAGAGGTGTTCAACACCCTCTGACTTCTCCAGCTTCATTTTCTTTTTATTAATTTTTTAAATGTTTATTTATTTTGGGGGGAGGGAAGGGAAAAGAGAGGGAGACACAGAGTCTAAAGCAGGTGCCAGGCTCCAAGCTATCAGCACAAAGCCCAATGTGAGGCTTATACTCACAAACTGTGAGATGGTGACCTGAGCTGCAGTCAGACGCTTAACCAACTGAGCCACCCAGGTGCCCCATTCAGCTTCATTTTCTACCACTCCACACTAACCCACTTGTAGTACAAATACTAACCAGATAACTGACAATAGGATGCTATGAGTGGTGTAACTGGTGGGTACTACGTGTTAAGGAAACATAGAAGAATGGATAATTCATTAGATTGGAGCCCAATGCCACAGAGAGGGCCTTACATTTGAGCTAAACCTTGTAGTTCTGTAAGTAGACAGATAGGAAAGGTATTTCAGGACTTGCAGGAAAAGGTAGAACTGGGGAGATCCCAAAAGACTTTTTAATGCCTTTGCTACAAAGTCAGGAATGAGGGGTGCCTGGGTAGCTCAGCTGGTTGAGTGTCCAACCCTTTATTTTAGCTCAGGTCATGATTCCCAGGGTTGTTGGATCAAGCCCCGCATCAGGCTCTGGGCTGATGGTGTGGAGTCTGCTTGGGATTCTTGCTCTCTCCTTTCTCTCTCTCCCTCTCCCACTTGTGCTTTCTCTCTCTCTCTCTCTCTCAAAATAAATAAACTTAAAAAGAAAACAAACAAAGCCCAGAATGAAATCTGTATGCAGAAGAGTAACATAACTGGCTTAAGGAAGAAAAGACTATAGGGTGTGATTTTTAAAACTGCCTTATATATAACAACCAAATGCAATGTACATACCTTATTTGGATCCTGATTTGCACAAACCAACTGAGGAAAGACATTTTTGAAACAATCAAGGCAATTTAAATATGGGTATAATATTTAATTGGATCAGTTTCCCACCCACAAACTGAAGAACCTGGAAAGAGTAAGCCTTCCTTCCATTAAAAAAAAATCTCTGTAATTCTCCAGGCAAGACTTTGTATGTAAAATTTTATGGATTTTATTTATTTTTAAATGTTTTATTTATTTTTGAGAGCATATGAGGGGGAGGGGGCAGGACAGAGAATCCAAAGCAGGCTTTGCATTGACAACAGCGAGCCTGATATGGGGCTCAAACTCACAAACTGTGAGATCATGACCTGGGCTGAAGTTGAACGCTCAACCAACTAAGCCACGCAGATGCCCCTGTATGTAAAATTTTAAAGTATTACAATTAAAAACAGATTATAGTATGAGACTTACTCATCCCATATAACACCCCTACCTGTCTATCTTCTTCACAAGTAAGACCCAGGCCAGACCAGAGATTAATGGAAATAAGTATTGTGGCTGTGAATATCACAACAGCTCAAACTTATTAAGCCACATGTGCAAACAAAAGAAAAAAAAGATTTAAGTAGTAAAAATAAGATTAAGGGACAAAGCAAAAGAACAGAGAACCTTTCTCCTTAGGTGCCCCTAAAAAGGAAAACCACTTGAAGCCCAGTAGTTTTCAGACTCTGGTCTCAGCCTTGGCTTTTGAATTTGCTTCATTTTCTATCATCCATCTACCGGCCTAAACCAGAGTGGGGCGAGAATCAGATAATACAAGAAGTTTCTGCCAATATGTAATTAAGTTATATGTAAGTGAGGAATCTGGGCAAAGGCCTAAAAGATACCCCACCCCTCCCACTCTCAGCCACCAATAGCTGTGGCATAATTTCACTGTGCCCATCAATGGCTTCCAGTCACTACAGAATAAAGGTTCACACCCTTTACTAATCCAGCCCCTGCTGATTTCTCTAGCTTCATCTATCACCATTCTGTAAACAGCCATCACCAGTCATACTGAACCACTTGTCGTACAAGTATGCTAATCTATTCCATTTGCCAGGAACAACTCTTCTCACTACTTCCTTATTGTTTCCACAACCACTTACTCATCTTTCTGGAATCAATTTAAATATCATCTCCACTGTGAGGTATTCTAAGACTCCATCCTCTCAGTCCTCAAATCAGACAGTCAAATCACACCCTTCTTCCATACTGCCTGGGATCCCTAAAAGATACCATGACAGTACGTATCACTTAGTATTTTTTATTTTACAGTTCTATCTTCCTTATTAATCTGAATAGAACCCCCAAGGAGTCAAGCCTTGGTAAACCCAGGGTCCAGCCCTGGGTTTAGCATATAGTAGGCATTCATAATACGCTAAAGCAGTCAGAAGGTTTTTGATATATGTATTGTGTGGGGTGGGTGGAGTGCGGTTCTTTTATTAAACTTAATGGTGTGTTAATATTCTATTTCATTTCCATGTTTGCTCACTCCATAGGAAGTTTTTTCCCATGGATGAACTCCACTTCAGAGTCCTTCAGGTGTCCGGCCCTTTGTTTTCTAGGACTTGTAATCTTTCAATAAATGAAGATTCAGCACTGGTTGTCCTAACCAACATGTCCTATTTGCAGAGTTCCTATGTTAGTGTAGAGTCACATGTTGCCAGTGCTCTTTTGATTAACATAGATTATCTACCACTAGATTCCAAGCTATATGAAGGCAGAGAATTGTGCCCCTTATTTCTTGTTCACCATTGTATCCCTAGTGCCTGGCATAAAACAGGTGCTTAATGAATATTTGTTGATGAGAGGAGGGAAGAAAGGAAAATGGTTGCTTCAGAGAGCAGGAACATGTACGAGGGAAAAAAAAAAATCTTTCAAGAATACAAATACTCAAAAAAAGGTTACAGTAGGCCATTCCTGCAAAGCCAAAACCAGTTTACTCAGCCTCAATTCCAGCTCCAGTAAATCCTACCCATACACAGAGCTCTCCTCTAATTGACGGATTGGGTGTAATAAATCTGAAAACCAACAGGACCGGTTGTAAACCAGCCAAGTGGCAATCCTACCTGCAACCAACCCTGTCCTTTCTGCTCTACTAGAGATTGAACCTGACTCTCTAAGGACAGGCACGACAAACAGAGAATGCAACAGGGGCTTACTAATCTTGCTTTAGGGTATAGCCTGGCTTCAGATAGCAAAAAGATTGATTTTTATCAAAATATAACACACATAACCCCACTCTGAGTCAACTATACGTAGCAACTGAGTCCTATCCTGGGTCCTGGAGTCTTGGATTGCTCTCCTGAGCCTTCCATCTTGATATCCAACTGCCTCTTGGGCATTTCCACCTAGCAATCATAAGCATCTCAGACATGTTCAGACATGTCCTCTCTTTAAAACCTGCTACTTTTTCTGGGCTCCTTGTTTCAGTGGATGGCCTCAACTCCCAAGCCAAAAAGACTCTTTCCTTGACTCTGTTCTCTCCTTTGACCTCACCCACAGTCAACTTGTCTTCATTTCTGTCTTTTCCATCCCCTCAAAAAAAGCTGCCAAAGCAGCCACTCTCTAACCAAAGATGGGGCCATTTGAGTGTTCTTTATTTTTTTTTTTAATTTTTTTTTTAATTTTTTTTTTAATTTTTTTTTTAATTTTTTTTTTAATTTTTTTTTTAATTTTTTTTTTAATTTTTTTTTTAATTTTTATTTATTTCTAGGAGAGAGAGAGATAGACAGCGTGAACAGGGGAGGGTCAGAGAGAGAGGGAGACACAGACTCTGAAACAGGCTCCAGGCTCTGAGCTGGCAGCCAGCACAGAGCCTGACGCGGGGCTCGAACCCACGATCCGCGAGATCATGACCTAAGTGAAAGTCGGACGCTCAACCGACCAAGCCACCCAGGCGCCCTGAGTGTTCTTTAAAAAAAAATTAAAATTAACTGGAATACAAATGCTTAAATCCATAAATTATTAATGATTCTAAGCAAATTTTGTCACCACTGAATAATGCTAGAGAACGAACACAGCATTTTGAAAATGTTTACATAAAGGGAAAGAATCATGTATTTATCCTGCCTTTCCTAGGTGAAATATACTACAGGATAATAAACAGCAATGGAAAATTTTCTCTTCATAGAAGCATTCCAATAAATAAGTGAACAAAAAATACTGGAATAAGAAATTATTCTGAAATAATGGATCCTAGATATTGACCATCAACAGCTAAAATAACAGAAACAGAGAATAAGACAGTAATATATCTTCTGATATAAAAAGTCAACACCCCCATAAAGTAGTCTTGTCAAAAAAGTTGAATCTGAAGATGATCAAGCCTCTAGATCCAATAACTAAAATAAAAAAAGAACTAGAGAGGAACACATTCATCTACAGCACAAGACACAATTAGCAAACTCTGGGTTGTGGTAAACTCATCAGGACAAATTACTCAATCTCTTAAACTAAATTAGAAGGGGAAAAAAAGATCTGTAGGTAAAAAAAATCTTTTAGAGATATATACCAGAATATTAATGGATGAAATTATATGATACCTAAGATATGCTTCAAAATAATACGGAAGGGGAGAAAGTGGGTGGGGGTTTACATGGGACAGAATTAGACACTGGATGATAGTTACTGAGGCTGGGTACATGGGTTCATTATAGTACTTTTTAAAAGATCTTTTTTAATGTTTGCTTATTTTTGAGAGAGAGAGAGAAGAGAGAGAGAAGAGAGAGAGAGAGAGAGAGAGAGAGAGAGAGAGAGGTCAAGGGGCAGAGAGAGGGAGACACAGAACCCAAAGCAGGATCCAGGCTCTGAGCTGTCAGCACAGAGCCCAACGCGGGGCTCGAACCCACGAACTATAAGATCATGATCTAAGCCGAATTTGATGCTTAACTGACTGAGCCACCCAGGCGCCCCTTAAAGATTTTTAAGTTTATTTATTTATTTTGAGAGAGAGAGAGAGACAGAGAGAGCGTGTACACACATATGAGCTGAGCGGTGGCAGAGAGAGAGGGAGACAGAGAACCCAAACTCTGCACTGACTGCAGAGCCTGACTTGGGGCTCAAACTCATGAACGGCAAGACCATGACCTAAGGTGAAATCAAGAGTTGGTTACTGAACAGACTGAGCCACCCAGGCACCCCTCATTATACTACTTTATGTATTTCTATGTATGTATAAAAATCTAATAATATAAAGTGAAACAAATCTTTCTAAATCCATATATATTTTTTCATCTCTATTGTACAATTCTTGACCACCATTATCCTCTCATAGGGTTTATTTCAAGAGCTTCATTATAGGTGTGTCTTGTTAGTTCCTGTTTTTTTCTACATCTCTTTTCTCCATCCCTGCCTCATCATATCTCTTCCCTCCCAATCTATCTTCACTCTGGCTGCTTTCTAAAACTCAATTAAAACCGTGAAAACCCGTCATTGCTTTCAGAATAAAGCACCTTCCCAAGCTTACAAGGACCTTCGTGATCAAGCCCCTCATCAATTCCCTCTTCTCATATTCCCAATACTCTCAACAGATAGTGCTATTTGCAGTTCCCCAATGTGCCTTTGCATATGCTGTTGCTTCTGCCTGGCTAGTTCCCATGAATTATTTCATTCTCAGCTAATTCAGACATTACAATCTTCTCCAATTCTTCCTTGCCCTACAGGTTCCAATCCTTTTAATTTCTACAATTTCATCTTTTTGTATGTTGCCTATCCATGGATCTATGAGTATTACAAGAACAGGGACAAGATCTTATTCATGTCTGTATTCCTGGTACCTATCACAGAAACTTGCACAAAATGGGTACTTGATTCATGTTTGATGAATTGAGGGGAGGAGGAGCCTAGGCTTCCAAGGAATCCATAATTCTAGAGAAACAGCTAATTAAAATAAAAACCAGACTGAAATTACATGGTTTGCAGTTAGACAAAATCTAACATGAAGGATACAACTTATAATAGGTTTGGTAAATTTGGGCAGGGCATTGTAAATTCTCTGAGCTCAGTCTCCATACCCATTAATAGTTACTCCACAGGGTTATTGATTAAATAAGAACACAGATCAAAGTAACCAAAATTATCTTTAACAACACAACACTATGCTCACGTATCACTGAGAGGATTTAGCAACCCCAGGACCATTAGGTTTGTGCCCTCACTTTCCCACTGGAAGCCTATCTAATTCCAAAGGCTTTGGGCATCTTTCCTATCAATGGGGTCAATCTACCACTGCTTGGCAAGTTGAGGAAAGGGGCACTGCTTCCCTGATATTTTCCTACTATCTGGTGTATCTCTGTGTAAATTTACTCATCTTCCTTTTTGATGAATGCTGAATTATGATCTAATCAGAGCTTCGAAACTCAGATTTTTGCCAACTTGACCTCTAAACATGTTAAGTAAAGGGAACAGATGTATAGAATATATACTGCAGCACAAGGGACAATAACCTTTCTATGCTGCTCTAGGATATCCTAAAGCCGGAATTCAACCCCCATTCCCTCATATACAGGACTATTTTTTAAACAGGAAAATAGAATAAAAAGTATAAGCAAGCAAATTCTAGGGTTAAATCAAGATTCAAAATTTGGATCCTGCTTTTACCAGCTTTGTGACAAAGTAAATTGTCTAACTTTGGTCTCAATTTCCTCATCTATAAAGTAAGTTAACAGTACCTACTCTATAGAGTCTCTGAGAATGAAAAGAGATAATACTGGGGTGCCTGGCTTGTTCAGTTGGTAGAGCATAAAATTGATCTTGGGGGTTGTAAAAGTTTGAGCCACATGTTGGGTGTGGTGACTGCTTAAAAATAAAATCTTTAAGAGAGATATATGAAAAACGTTTAACACGATGCTTGCCATATAGTAAATTCTCAATAAATTTATAGTTAATATTATTTAGGAAAATGTTTCTTTTCTTATCATAAAGTAACATATGTTCAGTAAGGGAAAAAAAAACAAAAACAAAAACAACCCAGAAAACAGGGGCATTTGGCTGGGTCAAGTTGGTAGAACACACAACTCTTTATCTGGGGGTATTGAGTTCAAGCCCCATGTTGGGCATAGAGCTTACTTTAAAAAAAACAAAACAAAGCAAAAATCCAGAAAACAAAAAAGTATAAAGGAAACAAACTACTCTGAATCTCACTACCTAGACAGAACCACAAAAAATAGTAATTATATTTTGGTGTACTTCCTGATATCTTTTGTGCTTCTGCATATATATACTTTTTATTTTTATTTTTTTACAAAATTCAAATATATTACATATAGTTCTTTTTCCACTTAGCTTATATTCTCCAATGTTATTAAATACTTAAATATTTAAAGATTACATAATCTTTATATAATATGCATGTATTTATAATATACTTAATAATTATTATGTTTAAAGATTGTATTTAACAGCAGCAAAGTTTTCCATTAACGGATGTTGCATAATTTAAACAATATTTAAAAAAATTTTTTTTAATGTTTATTTTTGAGAGTGAGAGAGTGTGTGTGAGTGGGAAAAGGGCAGAGAGCAAGGCAGAGGATCCAAAGGAGGCTCCACACTGACAATAGAGAGCCTGATGTGGGGCTTGAACTCATGAACAGCAAGATCATGACTTGAGCTGAAACTGACTAAGCCACCCAGGCGCCCCTAAATAGTACTTTTTTGCTCGACAGTTGAGCTACTTCAAATTTTTCAGTATTTTTAAAACATCTGTAACAGAAAAACTTTATATACTAATCTTTGATTCATATTCGTTTCTTAGGACATATTTGACAGAAGAGGATTACCTACATGAACCTCTTATATTGGTATTGTCAAAATATTCACAGAAAAAGTATTCCAAAAGTATATGAGTACCCATGTCATATGCTGGGCTGTTCTGTGGAGGCCAGGTGGTAGCATCCTGAGCATATGGTTACCCTTACTGATGGTGGCAACTGGTTTAGGATACTCACCATTCTGTAGGAGAGTGAGAGGTAAGTAATTCATAAGCAAGCTAAAGAGTTGAATAAAAAAAACCTTGCCATTTTGTGGAATTATGGTGGAGAGGTTTTTTTTTTTAAGTTTACTTATTTTGAGAGAGAGAGAGAGAGAGAGAGAACAAGAACATGTGTGCAAGCAGGAAAGAGTCAGAGACAGAGAGGGTGAGAGAGAATCCCAAGCAGGCACCGCTGTGTCAAGGCTTGATCTCACAAGATCATGCCTTGATCTCAGGTGAGATCATGACGTGAGCTAAAATCTGAGTCAGAAGCTTAATCAACTGAGCTGCCCAGGTGCCCCAGGGAGATTACTTTAATTGGACATTTCACAGAGACCAATAGCAAGTTGAAGGGAGAGGTGCTTTTGACCCCAAACAACTTGCCTTTTCTGAATTTCAGGTTACAGTGCTATTTGTGGTCCTACCAGTAAGTGTCTCCCTCCTGCCCCATTCAGTTGCTTAGCATTCATTCAAATTTACTTTGGGGAGAAAGAGGCAGGTAAGTGGGCTTTGAAGTTAAACATGTTCAAGGTTCCACAGTAAGAAACAGGAAATTTCCTTCATCTCTCTAAGGCTCATTTCCCTTACCAAAAAAAATTGGATCAGGCCATTTTGGTTGAGAATGTGAAAATACCTATCACATTATTAAGTACCTATCACAGGCCCAGGAAACTTAGCAATAGTTAATATTTTCCTAATCTCAAGCAGAGTGAATCAGGTTCTCCATAGGCATCTTTGTCCTCACATCCATTTGTGAGACAGAATGCTTGTTTAGAGTAAGTGCAGGAGAGGTACCCCATAGTACGCATTTAAGACCACTCTCTCATGCAATGATTGTAGCCAGGGGCTCAGAGAAGGGGTAAGGGGGGAGGCACGTTTTATTTATTTATTTATTTATTTAACAAATAGTTTATTGTCAAGCTGGTTTCCATATAACACTCAGTGCTCATCCCCACAAGTGTCCTCCTCCATGCCCATCTCCCCCGCCCCCCTCATCAGTCCTCAGTTTGTTCTCATCATTCAAGACTCTCTTCATGGTTTGCCTCTCTCCCTCTCCCCCACTATTTCCCCCCTTTTTCTCCCCCATGGTCCTCCGTTAAGTTCCTCCTAATTTTCCTGTACATGCAAACATATGGTATTTGTCCTCCTCTGCCTGACTTATTTCGCTCAGCATAACACCCTCAAGTTCCATCCATGTTGCTACACATGGCCAGATTTCATTCTTTCTCATTGCCATGTAGTATTCCATTGTATAGATAAACCACATCTTCCTGATCCATTCATCCGTTGATGGACACTTAGGCTCTTTCCATGTTTTGGCAATTGTTGAGAGTGCTGCTATGAACATTGGGGTACATGTGCTCCTATGCATCAGCACTCCTATATCCCTTGGGTAAATTCCTAGCAGTGCTACTGCAGGGTCACAGGGGAGTTCTATTGTTAATTTTTTGAGGAACCTCCACACCGTTTTCCAGAGGGGCTGCACCAGTTTACATTCCCACCAACAGTGTAGGAGGGGAGGCACATATAATTTAAAAGGAAACAAGTACTGGGGCACCTGGTTGGCTCAGGTGGTTGAGCATCTGACTTTGACTCAGGTCGTGATCTCGCAGTTTGTGAGTCTGAGCCCTGCACTGACAGCAGACAGCCCACTTTGAATCCTTTGTCCCGCCCTCTCTCTGTACCTCCCTTGCTCATGCTCTCTCTCTCTCAAAAATAAAATAAAAAACTTAAAAAAAAAAAAGGGAAACAAATATTAGTTAAATACAAAGTTTCAGTTATACAATGGAGTGCCTGGGTAGCTTAGTCAGTTAAGCTTCTGACTTCAGCTCAGGTCATGATCTCATGGTTGTGAGTTTGAGCCCCATGTCGGGCTCTGTGCTGACAGCTCAGAGCCTGGAGCCTGCTTTGGATTCTGTGTCTCCCTCTCTCTCTGCCTCTTCCATGCTCATGTTCTCTCTCTCTCTCTCTCTCAAAAATAAATAAACATTAAAAAATTAAAAACAAAAAACAAAGTTTTGGTTATACAAGATTAATAAATCTTAGAGATCTACTGTATAGCATAGTGCCTATAGTTAACAAAACTATACTGGATACCTAAAAATTTACCAAAGAGGGTAAGTCTTAGGTATTCTTATCACAAATATAAATACTAAGAAGGCAGGACGAAATTTATGGAGGTGATGGATAGGTATATGGCATAGACTGTGGTGGTGGTTTCCCAGATGTATATCTCTACACTCACAATAAATATGTACAGCTTTCTGTATGTCAATCATACCTCAATAAAGTGATAAAAAAAAAAGACCATACTCCCTTCTTTGCTCCATCTTAGAGACAATAATATATTGTTAATGAAAAAAAGATCAGTTTGATCCCTTTTATGAAAATTTAAGTGTATTTAAAAGTACATAAAAGTTGCAAATGGACTTCTGCATCTGGCCACAACAGAGTAACAGGACCAGATTTGACCTCCTGACTGGTAAACTCTCAAACAAAGTATAATTAGTATACTGGACAAAGTATATAAAATAATGACCTTCACATATTGGGCTTCAGGTGGCAAAGGACAGTGATTCCTGAGAGGGGAAACAAAGAGGAAAAGTCCTGTGAATGCTCCACTTACTGCTTACAAGATTTTCCAGGCTGGAACATAGGAAGGGAGAGCCCATGGACAGCCTAACAAATCTTCCCCAAGGTGAGCATTCAGAGCTGGGAGTCTGGGAGGCCAGAGCAGCTGGAGTTAGCAGGGCAGAGGGGTGGAAGAGAGAGGGCTACATAGAGAGAATGCAACTGAGATCTGCAGAGGGTTCTCTTGAGTCTTCAGCTGAGGACAAATGAGTGCATGTGTGTGAGGAAAATACACCCAGCTAGGAGAAGAAAGAACCACCCAACAGGAGTAGAGGAAATTATTTTGGGGGTTCACACAAGGCCAGGAATAGTTCTTGTTCTCACTAGCCAGAGTGGAAAACTTACAGAATTTGTTTTCCTGAAGATCCTGGTTAGTATTCAATATCCCTGACACCTTGCCCTCAGGTATTCATCTAAAAGCACTCGCTGGTTTCTAGGATTAACTAACTACTTGTCATTATTTAATCCAAAAAGTTAGAATGTAAGACAGGTGGTGATGGCTACTTTATGGGAAGAGAGATGGATAAAGTCAGCAGAAGCTAGAGACGCAAGTCCAACAGGTTCAGAAAATAGATCCTAAAAATAAACTTTGCCTCAGGCTCATCTTGACATAGACAAAATCTACCACTAAAAGCAGAAGTCCTCTTTGTAAATTAACTTAGCACAAAAATGGCTGTGAAGATAACGTCTTCACCCCTCTTCGATGACCCGGTCAGCACACTGAAATTCTCCCTTCTTTTCTTAGATGCTTTTCAAGCCTCTACAACTCTGCCTAGAACAGACTTCCCCATTCACTGTATCTTCTTTGCAAGAGACACTCAAATGCATTAAGGCAATCCTTTTGAGCTTATTCCTAAAAAGCAGCTCTTCACAATCTTACTCACCCTTTTGGTCCTAATGATGTAATTATGGATTCAAAGTCTGGTATTGCCCTTTTAATGGTGTTTACTCAGTCCTGGTGAAGTTCACTTTTCACAAAAATAAGATAGTTGGGTTCCACTGAACATCTGTGTTTAGATCAAGTTCATATAAAGTTGGAGACCTTAGGTCCCCTATCATGTAACACAGAACTCTCAGATGAAACTAGCATTAAAAAAATTGCTAAACTTCCAGGGTAAGACACTACATTGAATGCAATGCTATTTTAATAAGCTTACTAAAAAGAGAAATTAAACCAAAAAAATGGGTTAAGTGCTTTTTGCAGTAAGTGATTCACTACAAGAGTCACAATGATTTGCAAATTAGTACTCACCAAAATGATACTGACAGGACAGGTCTCTGAGAGGGAGTTGGGGCAGGTACACAGCCGAGGGTTCTGGAGCGGGAGCCAGGTACACAATAGGAAGTGAAATCCTGGTCTATTAAAAAACCATCCACTCCTTTACAATTCTAAATGTATGTGTATAGTGAATTCTACAGAAGCCAGACACCGGGAACTGTAAAGGGCTATTAAACAAGCAGCAACACAGTATTTATGTTGACTCCAGGAAAGTACTATTTCATTAACTTCCAGTTATTCCAACCTTTTAACATTCTCTGTCCGCCTACTAAACATCTAACAAAGGCTTGTGAACTTAAGTTTTATTTTTTTCTTTTTTGTAAGCAGATGCTGAGCCACAAATGTTTCTTAAAGAGATGAACAATAAAAGAATGATTATATATCAATATTCAAACATTCTTGGAATTTGGATAACTAAAATGAGCTGTAGCTACAACTGGAGTCAGAGAACCTCTGCCACTTATTACTTACATATAATCTTATATATTTTAATTTCTTCATCTATAAAACAGGGACAATTATACTTACTGTCCTAACTCAAGAGTGTTCTGAGGAACAAAGTAGAATGTGTAAGGAAATATTTTATAAGCACAAGTGTGATGTAGTTATTACTTTCAGTAAAAATAATACTTAAAATTAAAAAGTATTTTTTTAAAAAAGATAATTAAGAAAAGGACAAATATAATTGAGGCAAAGGGGAGAGGAAGAGGGTAGCCTGGTCCCAAGTCTATAATCCAAAAGGGCATGCTACTTTGGTTTTTATCACCTTTCTGAATTAAAAATTCATTCTTTTTTCTTTGGCCATAAAATACGTTGACAGTTCCTGAAACAGGAATTTCGTGAACTGTAAAAGAACTAATCACACACACCAAAATTGAACTGGAAAAGGGTTACAATAAAAAACAAAATCTACACACACATAAAACCCAGACATCACTAAGGAAATGACGGTCATATTTGCATTTATATAAATATCTAATTTCTAAAACGCAAACACCCAAACACACACATATTGATAAACATAAAACCCTACAAATCAGTAAGAAAAAGACAAGCAAAGATGCCTTGATTATAATATGAATAATAACAAAAAGGTCACTAATAAAAACACAAAGTAAAGCAACTATTATACACTATTATATATCTCATCCACCAAATTGGCAAAAAAATTTAAAATGCTGAGAATATTTCAGTGTTGGAGAAGGTCTGAGAAAATACAAAAGTTGCTTATACTTTGTCAGTGACTGATACACCATTTGAATACAGCTTACAGTATCTATCAAGATTCAAACTGTGCACACATTTTGACCCAAGGACCTCACTTTTACTACTCTATTTATAGAAATACTCATACATGTTCACAAAGATATATGTATGAGGATAATCATTGGAAGATGTTATAATTTTTTAAAGGTAGAAGAAAATATTCATTAATATAGGAAAAGCCAAGAAATGGAGAAGTGATTAAGGAGAGAAGAAACCAGACTTTTTCTATCTTACCTGGTCACTTTGCAACTCATTCTGGATTTTAGTCAGGCTATCAGTCAATCATCCTCCCTCCCCTCTGCTATGTGCCCAGAATGAAGTCAGGCAGTACACAGGCAATCCATTTCTGATCACCTGCAGAGGCCTCCCTTGACCACCTCTTCACCCAACGACTTGGACACAATCTCTAGCACACCAATGCAGGCATTATCCTGGTGTTAAGATCCTTTTGAAAGTGGGCTGAAGGACAGCAAAGTACATCTTGGGGCAGGGGGTCAGAGGAAGGTAGGTAATACAGCTGGAAGTGATTTTCAGATAAATCTGTAACAATCTGTTGATTTCACAGGAACAGTCAGACTATCTCAAGTACAAAACACACTTTTAAGAATTAACTCATTAGTGAGCTACCCCTCCTTGTGTTAAACCTGCAGCTAAAAGCCAAGTGATTGATCAAAACCTGCTCAACCTAACAGCTTCTTGCAGGACCCCGGAGCCCTAGGCTCAGTCTGTGAAAGGGTTATGAATAATCTATCCTATCATATCAGGAATGATGTTTTCCCTAGAGTTGAGAGCAAAAGGCCTGACACAGTAGGTACTGACATGTAGGGACTGTTTAAGAAACAGGGCTAATCTTTGCACTTGCATGACCCTGATAATGAATGTTGTCTTAAATTTTGCAGCGTAGGTATCTCCTTTGCCTTATCCTAGTCCTGCCCCTATTAAAAACTGAGTAATTTACTTGTTAAATAAAAAGGATTAAGCTATATGAGTTGATATTTTTCGTTCCCATCCAAATGTTGTATGATGAGATGCTTAATTTCAGAAAATAGAAGTTTTGGTTTTTCAAAAGTCTCCTTTCCCTCCTTAAGGCTCTTTACAAAAAGAAAATTCTCAGAAAGATCAGTTAACTTGTAGACTGTCACCAGTCCACTGGGCATCATTTGAGGTGTAGAGACCCACACCACAGAGGCCAGTCAGGCCCTCATCAAATCACACAAAATAATGTTTATATTCTATCGGCTCTCCTCTATTATAAAAGATGCCATGAGTAAAAAGACTGCCTAGAAAATTCCTGTTACAGCAGGGCTGCCTGTTTTAGGTACCACCTTACTGTCCCAGAAAAATCAGGTCTGGAGAAGGCTCACACACCATAGAGATGTTTGTAGCAGGCCAGTCAAATGTCAGGTATTTGTTTCAGGAGAAAAGAATGACGTGTGTGTGTGTGCGCGTGTGTGTACACATAACAACACTAAGGAATGTACGGGCATACCGTTTTACTAACAACATAAGTGAAATATCAAAGGGAATCATCCTAGCTTTATACAACTAGTTTTGAAGATTGCAGATTAGCCATCATCCTACATAAGAGATATCTCCCACAGCTGCGATTAGTATATTTCTACATGGCTTTTGTTCTGTGATAAATATTTTCATTCTTCCATGTTGTCATTTATATAGCCAATTTTAGCAGCTATAAAGCTCAAATTCTAGATATCTAGGTTTTATTATTTTACCACTATAGATACTATTACAGTAAAAATCTCTATACTTGTATATTTTCTAATGCCTGCTAAATTATTTTCATAGCAAAGTCTTAGAACTGGTTCATGAAGTTGGAGACTACAGAAAGCTTTATGACTGATTCCATACGGCCTTGTCAATTCCCTGAATAATCACACCTATCCAAACTACTGTGGATATCCTGCAGTCTACCAGAAGAGGGCAGCATCCCCCAAACTAACAGGGCCTCAGAATGAAGACACCAAGCAGGACAACTGGAGAGGGAAGGGATGGTCAAAAGACAAAAGCAAAATCTACATGGTAGTGCCAACTAGGATTCCCAAGATCTGTAAGGTGTGGTAGGTGCTGGCTCCTGCAGAATAACAGGATCATCCACAACTAACAAGATCCAACACTTGTGTCTTTGATTTCTTTACTGGCACCAAAGTGGCAAACTTACCTCCCCCTTAGAGAGGTGTATAGATAGTGCTATACTGGCCACAGGGACCATGCCAACTGGGATCCTCCCAGCAACAGACATGATTGGAGACTTACTCCTGGGGAGACTGAAAAAGAGTAGTACTAAGCTGCTGGCCTCATTCTGGCAGTTTTATTAAAAGAAAGAATGGAAAGGATGAACATTTACCTAACACAGATGTCCAAGTTCTTGTCTATCATCTTCTCAGCTTCACTTTAAACTAAGTGGGAGGCCAGGCAAGAAGACTGCAGGCAGCCATGAGGTGAAAGAAGCCAGCAGGCCATAGTATGTAGGGTACACGACAAAGAAAATGGAAACTGCTGTGGCTGAAATGTGTCAGTGTTCATTTCCGATGACCAACCAGGTGAGTCATTCTAAAGTAACCTGAACAATACTGCAGCTCTTGAGAGCCTAGATAAATGCCAATCCTTACCTATCAAAAGGCTAGAAACTACTGTTGCTCTACCAGCTATTCACCACTGCCCCCCCTTGATACGTTAACTTCTCTCTGAAACATTTTTATGATTGTAACCTACATTACAGAGATAATGATGTAGCACTGATGAGGGCAGGAAAACCCTCAGGAGAAGGCTCTCTCTCTTCTCTCCTGATTGCAGGGTTAAGGGAATTAGGGGGTAGGAGGATGTTATTTACCATCTTTCGGAGGGGAGGGGAATTTAACAACATCAAAATCTAAATGTATTTGGTAATTTCACTTCCAGGATTTGCAAAAGTAATGTCACAAGTAAGCTAAGTATTATACAAGGATATTCACTGCAGCCCTGTTCATAATAGAGAAGAAATAAAAGCAACCTAATATCCACTGACAACAGATGAATTAACCAAATCCTGGCATATCCATTCATGTAACCACAAAAAATAATGAGATTTTATAAATCTGCCATGAAATAATTTCTGCAACAAATTAAATAAAATTAAAGAAAGCTACAGAATAAAGTAAGTATATAACTTTTGCTTTCAAAAACTGCATATTTTGGAAAGTTTGGAAGACATTACAACAAACTGTACAAGCTTTGCCACCTACTAGAAATAAGACTTTACAATGAATCCTTAATCTTCAGTTTCCACATCTATAAAATGGGGGGAAAGAGTATCAAGTTTATCTATATATGAAATAATCAAATTGAATTGAACATGCACACACAAACACATCAGAACAGTGCCTGGCATGCAGCAAATGCTCAGAACACTCAGAAGATGATGACAGTCATTACTACTGTTCATTACTACCACCATCACATCTGGAAGCATAATTAGGGAGGTGACTAATGCAGCAAATTTATACTTCTGTATATAAAGAATTTTTCAGAACAAGCAGGTATTACTTTTATAATTAAAAAGGTATCCTTATACTCAAAAGAAATAAAAACATACGTCTACACAAAGACTTGTATGTAAACGATCATAGCGTTATCATAATAAAACACTGGAAACAATCTAAATGTCCAGCTCCTGATGAATAAACAAAATGTAATAAGGTGTGTGTGTGTGTGTGTGTGTGTGTGTGTGTGTGTGTATAGATACAATGGAATACTATTCAGCAACAGAAAGAACTACTCATATTTGCTATGACATGGACAAACCTCAAAGCCATCATGCTAAGCCAAAGAAACATGACACAAAGAACACATATTAAATGATTTCACTTATAGGACATGTTCGGAAAAGGCAAATCTATAGAGACAGATCAGGATTACCTGGAAAAGGAGCTGGGAATAGGATTAACAACAAGAGAACGAGGGGTCTTACTGGGATGATACAAATGCTCTAAAACTGACTTACGGGAATGGTTACACAACTTGGGTAAATCTATTCAACATTACTGAATTGTACAATCAGAGTGAAGTATATAAATAAAATATGCCTCAATGAAGTTGTTAAAAAAAAGTTGGGGAAAAAAGATCCCTTGAACCATGCATTAATTTATTCTCAGAAAATGCCTTGCTCCTTAGAAATGGACATTCACTTGCATTATCCTATTTGACCCTCACAAACATCACATCAAGTATACAAAATAAGGACCATGCCTTTCAAAGAAAAAAGAAAAATGATGCTCAGAGAAGTTGCATAATTAGCGCATCACCACTGCTAGCAAGTAAAGCATCTGGAGCCCAGGTCTAAAATATAACCAAATCAATAAATATGAAAAACTCTAAGATTCCAGGGATAACCACCATACACTGATCATACTTTGGCTTAATACTGAAGGACAGGAGTTTTTTGTTTTTTAATTCTTTAACTTTCTGAATAAATTTGCATTTAAGAAACTTTTTATTAAAGTTGCTTTTCCCCCTTACACACTCTGGCTAAACGTGAGACTGTTACCAGAAGCAACAAGAAATTTCCACTTCAGTATCTCAAAAAATGGTCAGCACATAGTGGGGATTTAATATATGCTTCTAATATCTATCAAAAATAATAGTAAATTTCAAAAAGCTTAATTTGAACATTATTATAAATACATCCTGCATTTCATCTTGTACAGAAAGACTAGAAAGGACAAGAGATAAAATTCAAACCATAAGTCATATGGCATATTCTTTTTTTGCCAGATGGCTTATTTTTGGCAACCATTTTTGCTATAAAAAGGCCACCTGCATCAGCAGTCTCTATAGGCCTTTCCGGCACCAGGAAAGCAACTAGGAAAGCAACAAAAGCCCAGTATGATCAACCAATACTTTCCCACATTTTATATTTTCCTTATTTTGCTGACTACATGCAGAGAACTGCAGTAAGAAAGAACTGGTTCTGTGTGAACTGGTTCTGACCTGGGTTGAGAATGTGAGTGGATCTCCCTGACTCCCAATTTAAAGATGGAAAAATAAGTTTGAACAGGCAAAATGGCAGCTGCCTTGGCATTTTCTGTTGATCACTGCTAAAAAGATCAGGGCTCTTGAATAACACTCAGCACTATATCTTGGCAACTGAGATAATTTTTTCTTTTCAAAATTTTATTTAAATTCTAGTTAGTTAACATACAGTACAATATTGGTTTTAAAAGTATTATTCAGTGATTCATCACTTACATACAACACCCAGTGCTCATCTTAATAAGTGCCCTCCATAATAAGTACCCATCCCCCGTCTAGCCTATCTCTCACCCACCTCCTTCCATCAAGCCTCAACTTGTTCTCTATCATTAAGAGTTTCTTATGGTTTGTTTCCCTCTCTCTACCCCTCCCCACCATGTTCATCAGTTTTGTTTCTTAAATTCCATGTATCAGTAAAATCATATGGTATCTGTCTTTCTCTGACTGTATAGCATAATATACTCTAGCTCCAGCCATGTTATTACAAATGGCAAGATTTCATTCTTTTTGATGGCTGAGTAATATTCCTTTTAAATAGTTTATTGTCGAGTTGATTTCCATATAACACCCAATGCTCATCCCCACAAGTGCCCTCCTCCATGCTCATCACTCCCCTTCCTCTCCCACCACCCCATCTGCCCTCAGTTTGTTCTCAGCATTCAAGAGTCTCTCATGGTTTGTCTCCCTCCCTCCCCACTACTAATTTTCCCCTTCTTCTCCCCCATGGTCCTTCGTTAAGTTCCTCCTAATCCTCCTATACGTGCAAACATATGGTGTCTGTTATTCTCTGCCTGACTTATTTCGCTCAGCATAACACCCTCAAGTTCGATCCATGTTGCTACACATGGCAAGATTTCATTCTTTCTCATTGCCATGTAGTATTCCATCATATAGATAAACCACATCTTCCTGATCCATTCATCCGTTGATGGACACTTAGGCTCTTTCCATGTTTTGGCAATTGTTGAGAGTGCTGCTATGAACACTGGGGTACCTGTGCCCCTATGCATCAGCACTCTTGTATCGTTTGGGTAAATTCCTAGCAGTGCTATTGCAGGGTCATAGGGGAGTTCTACTGTTAATTTTTTGAGGAATCCCCACACTGTTTTCCAGAGGCGCTGCACCAGTTTACATTCCCACCAACAGTGTAGGAGGGTGCCCATTTCTCCACATCCTCGCCAGCATCTAGAGTTCTCTGATTTGCTCATTTTAGCCACTCTGACTGGTGTGACGTGGTATCGGCTGAGTAATATTCCATGGTAGATATATTACTTCTTCTTTGCCATTCACCAGTCAGTGGACATTTGGGCTGACAACTGAGATAATTTTACGTAATCATAGTCTATGGGGGGAAAAAGTCCCAGAAATAACTGGTAAACTAAAAAAAGATAGAAGATCAGGAAATTACAAATTCTGGACCACTCTAAGTTATCTGGGATTTATTTTTGTCTTCATACCAGATATTTACTATGATCTGGGCTTAGAGAGAAGCTGAGATCAACAGGAAAAAGCCACAGGCCATAAACAAACAGGGTTTTGGAATTCTGGGCAGACCAAGAAAAGTACTGAAAAATCTAACCAAAAAGCAGGAAGTAGCTCAACTCCAGCTCCTGGGGCCTTCTTTTAGAGATGTAGATCCTGAACAAGAAAGGCACCATGGACAAGTGGGTTTAATTTTTACATGATTTTATACACAGAGAAAGAAACCTTGGAAAACAGCTCACGGGGTGCCTGGTTGGCTCAGTCAGTTAAGTGTCCGACTCTTGACTTCAACTCAGGTCATGATCTCGTGGTTCATAAATTTGAGCCCCATGTCAGGCTCCATGCTGGCAGCCTGGATTCTCTCTCTCTCTCTCTCTGCTCCTCCCTGGGGCTGGCTTTAAAAAAAAAAAAAAAAAAAAAAGGAAAACAGTTCTTAGAGGCCTCCCTCTCTCAAAATAACTAAACATGAAAAAATTTTAAGAAGAAAGCTTGGGCGGCCGGAACCACCATCTTCCAGTAATTCGCCAGAATGATCAACACAAAGGGAAAGAGGAGGGGCACTCGCTACATGTTCTCTAGGCCTTTTAGGAAACATGGAGTTGTTCCTTTGGCAACATACATGCGAATCTACAAGAAAGGTGATACTGTGGACATCAAGGAAATGGGCACTGTTCAAAAAGGGATGCCCCACAAATGTTACCACGGCAAAACTGCTGGCATCGTCGTAAACAAGCAAGTTAAGGGAAAGATTCTTGCTAAGAGAATTAATGTACGTATTGAGCATATTAAGCACTCAAAGAGCCGAGACAGCTTCCTGAAGCGTGTGAAAGAAAATGATCAGAAAAAGAAGGAAGCTAAGGAGAAGGGTACTTGGGTTCAGCTGAAGCGCCAGCCTGCCCCGCCCAGAGAAGCACACTTCGTGAGAACCAATGGAAAGGAGCCTGAGCTGCTGGAGCCCATTCCTTATGAGTTCATGGCATGATAAATGTAAAAATATAAAATAAAAGACCTCAAAACTGTAAAGAGAAAAAAAAAAAAAAGAAGAAGAAGAAAGCTTGGTTTAATCGTTCTAGCCCTATCTCGGCTATACTGAGGGGTCTTAAGAGAAAAACCATTTATGTCTGCTTACACCAGAGAGTTGAAGAACAGATGTCAAACTCCCCACTGAAGCCTTTTCTTCCTGCTCCTCCTGGGACCTTTGTGCCTGGCACCAGTGCTAATAAATGTTTTATGTATCATGTCACCAAAATCTTGTAAGATGTTTGGAAGTAAGCTTCTTATCCTCATTTTAGAGATAAATTGAGGCTCAGAGAGGTTAAGTAATTGTCCCAAGATATAACAGCTCACAAAGGGCAGAGCTAGATTATGAACCCAAGAATGTCTGAGTACTAAGGCACAAGCTCTTAACTAACATGCCACAGTGGTGGCAGCAATCAATAACAGACTTCTAAGGTATGGTGACTTACAGAGGAGAGAGTCAATCTTTTGTGAAGATCTCCTTCTCGGCAAATGAAGTTCTATTTTTCTTGAGGGCTATAGCAGTTCCCTTGTACATGGTGGCAGCAGTGGGATCCTAGGCACAGACTGGCTAGGCTAGCAAATCAAAGCACCCTGTCTTTAGATGAGACTACTACTTTCTGCCATTTCATAGGTCAATTTTCCAATACCAAGTTGAATATAGATAATATTTTATTTCATTCTCCTTGTCAAAAGGTAATACCCCAATTAGTTTCGTATTAGGCATCTCTTCTTCCAAAATCCCTGTTGGTATCATGTGCCTGCCTATCATGGGGATGTGCAAAGACACAATGCTGGGGTGGGAGATATCCTAGGACACACTGACTACCTACATAGAAGTATGAAGCTGTTTCCCAAAAGCTGAAATCAAGAAAGTAGGTCCCCTGACACAATAGTTTTTCCAAACAACATGAAACAACTCTTTGAGATATTAAATATTGTTCAATCAAACCTTGTGATTTGAGCCTTGCCATTGGTTGAGTCTCTGCAGTTTGCGCAGTGCCCTGGGTTTTGCTCCAGATCCGTCACATTGCATTAGTGCCCTTCCTCCTCACTGCCTACAGAAATAACAGCCTTGAACATGGCAGCACAATCCATTTGTCCTGCTCTAATTACTTTTTGACATTACTCTTTTTGCTACTAACGTCCTTCCTCCCTCCCCCCACTTTGTTTCCCTCTGTCCCCCACCCTCTCTTTCTGCCTCAGAGCGTCATTAGAGTCATCTGAAAAAAGGAGCTTTAGGTTCCACCAACATATATTTTGTTAACTTTCTTTCACAAAATGGTTCCAAGGAGGAGTATCATACTAGCTGCAAGAAGAAAAGTCACTAGCCTCTCAAAACCATTTCCAGAATTCCCCAGTTGCTACAAGAGAGAATGGCCCAGAGGTAAATACCTGGGCTTAAAGTTACAGGCTTTGGGCAAATTGTAGCTCTGCCACTCAGTAGCTGTGAGACATTGAGCCAAGTCTCCTAATCTGTCTCAGTCTTGGTACCCTCTTCAGACAAATGGCTTTTATCTCTACTCTGATAACCTCACTTGAAGTTGCTCAAGTGATGCTATGACGTTCTCTTGAGGTAATGTATGTGAAAGTACTTTGAAAAGAGCTGTAATCATATTATTATTAAGAGGCACAAAAATGATGACCAATATTGACAGGGATCTCTCATCTTGTGTTCTTCATTAAATCTAGTGGGACAGTTAATTTTATGTGTCAACTTGGCTAGGTCATTGGGTATCTGGATCTGGGTGTTTCCAGGAAAGTATTTTTGGATGAGAGTAACATTTAAATTGGTGGATTTTAAGTAAAGTAGATAGCCTTTGACAAGGCTGGGTGGTCCACATCCAATCACTCAAGGCTTAAACAGAACAAAAGACTAGACGTCTTCCCTTGAGCAAGAAAGAATTCTCCAGGAGACTAACTTTGAACTTGAACTAGGAAATCAGCTCTCTTGGGTCTCTAGCCTGCCAGCCTTTGGAGTGGAACTGCAGCAGTGGCTTTCCTGGGTCTCCAACTTACTGGCTCACTCCAAAATCATGTGAGTATTTCCTTATAATAAATTTCTACCTACCTACCTACCCACCAACATATACCATGTTGGTTCTGTTTTTCTGGAGAATCCTAATACAACTAGGATACAGTTTTGTTTAGAAGTAACAGTGACCATCCTATGCTCTAATAAACAGAAATGTCATGCATAAAACCAGAGGTTTATCTCTGGAGATTTTTTGCTCCAGCATAACAGATCTTGATATGTTCCCCAAATCACTTTTAGGCGGGTTGCCTGGAACTTAAAAAAGTTTTTCTCAATAATAAAATGGAATCTGAGGACAAAGATTGAGAAGCTGTCCTTACAGGAAAGAATAATACAGTGATTAATACATGCATTGTTGGCTAAGTCCAAGAATCACTATTGTTCTACCTAGAAAACACTCTTGGAAGACAAGAATACGATTTACATATTTAAAAAATTTTTTATAGTTGATTTGAGAGAGAGAGCAAGCAATGGAGGGGAAGAGAGAGGGAGAGAGAATTCCAAGCAGGCTCCCCACCATCAGCATGGAGCCCAATGCAGGGCTTGAACTCACGAACCACGAGATCATGACCTGAGCAGAAACCAAGAATTGGATGCTTAACTAACTGAGCCACCCATGTGCCCCAAGAATACAATATTTATTGAGTACTTCCCGTGTGCTAATAGCACTGTACTAGGTGTTTTCACATATATTGCTTTATTCAACACTTAACACCAATAAGATAAAAATAATGTTTCCCATTTCTGCAAATGACAAAACTGAGCTCTGAGATGACATGTTTTGGCATAGATCACACAACTAGAATATGGTATAGCTGGGATCAGATGGATACCACTGAGCCACCCATTTCAGACTAGAGAATAGACACATATTAAATAGTCTCTACGTTATTTGAAAAAAAGTGGGGGGTGGCGTCTGGGTGGCTTAAGCATCTGACTTCAGCTCAGGTCATGATCTCAGTTTGTGAGTTTGAGCCCCACACTGGGCTGGCTGCTGTCAGCAGAGAGCATGCTTTGGATCCTGCCTGTGTCCCCCCTCTTTCTATCCGTACAACCGCTTGTACTCTTTTTCTCTCTCAAAAATAAATAAACATTAAAAAAAAAAAGTGTAGGTGACGTACCTCTTTCCCTTCCTCCATTCACTTTTAGAGGTGGGATGGCAAAAAGTTTAAAGGGTAGAACACAAGCGGCACTAGATGATTGCAGGCTTTGGAAATCCACAGGCTGAGGGGTTTCCTGTGAATGTCAAAGTGAGCAGTTCCATAATAGCAACAGATTGGAAGTAAAGAGCAACATCTTCACAAGCAGGAGAGGGGTTTTTGTTTTTTTCTGTTTTTTAAGTAAGCTCTATGTCCAACATGGAGCTTGAACTTATGATCCTGAGATCAAGAATCACATGCTCTACTGAATGAACCAGACAGGTGTCCCAAGAGTGTTTTGTTTTGTTTTGTTTTGTTTTGTTTTAAAGGAAAGCAACAGAAAGTGCAGTGATCCCAATGAACTAAATATAAATGGGGTAAAGATGGTGTTGGAGGGAACCATGTTTGGCCTTTGTTTTTAATTTTAGTAGGTCAGCACATTCTCCTTGCGTTGGCTACCTCAAGTGCAAGTGACAAGTCAAGCCACAGCTAGGCCAAAAGGCCTTTGTCTGATGCAGTTACTTCCCTTTACCCACATCAGATGGCCTTTCCAGATCTGTCCTTAATCCATGTTCTTCCTACCACAACTGCATACACTTAACAGGGGAAACTAATTCTACATTTTGTACTGTTGTGCACAGCCTACCAACCAAGGACAGGAATCTGCAGAATGATGATAATGAGTAAGGAAACAAGAAGTGTTTACTATTGGGCCAAATAAATTCAATCTCACCTACATTAAAATAGGTCAAGTAGAAACCAGTTGCTTAGAAAGTATTTTCCTGAAACACAGCATGACTGCTGGTTATTTAAACAGTAATTATTGTTGGAATTACATCACTAGTAAAATGTTATAAGTCAAGTAGTTTCAAAACATACTCTTTAAGAGTTATCATTGATCTTTAAATCCTGATTATTAAAAATCCACAAAATCATTATTTTCACAATCATTCTGCAAGAAGATACCATTCATTATCCCATTTTATCACAATGAAGAAACTGAAGCTCAAAATGGGAGTTAAATGCCCCAAGTAGGCAGAACTGATGACCTAAGTCTACGTTTTGAGTGTTTTTTCCTTTCTCAAGGCCATTTCCCAAAGCTATCAAAGTCTGATCTGTTAGGCCTCTCACTTTCTTGAGATGCACTGCTGCTTCTAACTTTCACCATTTCCTGGGAGAACAGAATGGTTTCTTCCTGTTGTCTTAACACATCATTCTGTGTACAGTGTTGGATAAACACACATACTGTAGCTGTAGCTTCTTAGACATTCAAATGTAAAGAATGA
The DNA here is from genome assembly GCF_008692635.1 of Crocuta crocuta. NCBI lineage: Eukaryota > Metazoa > Chordata > Mammalia > Carnivora > Hyaenidae > Crocuta > Crocuta crocuta. Next base: position 2,032,492 of record NW_027530625.1, read on the forward strand.
TAAAGTCATGCCTGCCCAGTTCTAAATCATTGGTGTGGCTATTTTAGATAAAAGTAGTCACTAGCACAGGTAAGATTAACCTCCAGTGATATGGGTTTTTTCCTCCAAATTTTATGGCAACTTTAGCTCATTTACCATTTGTTAAATTGTTAAACACTCTGTGAACTAAAAGCAAGAGGGTTTTCCAGAAAACTTTTGAGATGCTAAAGTAGTAAACCATGTTTTCTAAATTTTTTCACTCACAGACCCTGCAAAATGACAGTTTGAAATCGAAACAAGTATGATCACAGAGCTATATGTGAATTCTATTTTACATTACAGTACCTACATAATATCCCCCAAAATTATATTTTGAATCATTATACCTTTCTGAAGTTAGCCATTCTAGTTGTGCCAATCAGCTGCTTCTTTTTTACGTTTACTTATTTAAGTAATCTCTATACTCATCACAGGGTTCAAACTCACAATCCCAAGATCAAGAGATGCATGCTCTTCTGACTGAGCTAGCCAGGCGGCCCTAGTCAGCTTCTTCTTAAAAACTAGTAGAGGTTGCCGACCATAAGGAAAGAGCATTGAGATCAGAAAGACCTGTGTTCCAATTCTTGCTCTATTTCATACTTTTGACCTTTAGGTAAATTATTCAATTGCTTAAAGTCTCAGCTTCTCATACAAAATAGGGACACCAGGGCGCCTGGTGGTTCAGTCGGTTAAGCGTCCGACTTTGGCTCAGGTCATGATCTCAAGGTTCGTGGGTTCGAGCCCCGCGTCGGGCTCTGTGCTGACAGCCAGCTCGGAGCCCGTTTCAGATTCTATGTCTCCCCCACCCTCTGACCCTCCCCTACTCACGCTGTCTCTCTCTCTCTCTCTCTCAGAAATAAAAAAAACATTTAAAAAATTTTAAAAAAAGAAAAAAGAATAGGGACACCATCCTTTACCTTTTATGGTTATTAGAAAGTAAATGAATATATCGGGCAAGTACAGTTGCTGGGATACGAATTTCTTTACAATAAATGGTAGTAGGTGCTTAATAAATGCTTGTTATGAATTGGTTTTAAAGCCCTATAAAGAATGTCTAGGGGCACCTGGGTGGCTCAGTCGGTTAAGTGTCCAACTTCAGCTCAGGTCACGATCTCGTGGTTCCTGAGTTCGAGCCGTGAGTCGGGCTCTGTGCTGACAGCTTAGAACCTGGAGCCAGCTTCGCATTTTGTGTCTCCCTCTCTCTCTGCTCCTCCCTCACTTGTACTCTTGTCTCTTTCTCAGAAATAAATAAACATTAAAAAAAATTTTTAAAAGAATGTCTACTGTCCCTCCTAAGACCAAGAGAGAAGAAAATGAAAATTAGTTATATGATCTAAAGTAGCAAAAAATTATTTCCACTTCTAGTATTTCTGCATTTTAGCATTTATGTTTTTCAAATTAGTTAGAATACAGTCACAACTGGAGGTTGATTTTATGGTAAAATATCTGGATAAAGGAAGCTATATAAGTCGATTAAATTAAAAGATTTTAACTTATGAACTAGTCTCCAAATTGCTCCAAAGCACAACCACTTTCTACATAGCTTGCATTTCTACAGCACAGCTTTAAAAGAAGTGAAACCACTCTGTAATCCCATAGATTATGTCTAAAAATAGAATGATGAGCCAGCTGTCAGATGCATACATTGTAGGGAAAATGGGGCCAAGAACCTCTCCCCAAAGATCACTGCAACTCTACTGGCACTTGTTTCTGTAAAAATGAAAAACTGAAACCTATTCAATCCCAACAGCTACTGCTTTATTTTTGGACTAGGACAAGGGTCTGGAATTCTTAAGATTTGTGAGGACTGTGAAATCTTCCCAAATTTGCAAAGTGCTGCTTTTAACAGACTTATAACAGAAATGTCATGTGATCTGGAATTACTGCTTCAACACAAGCCCATTTTTAAAAGTTTTGCCTTTTTGTGAATGAGCTCTTCCTTCCAGAGCTATTTAATCTTAAAAAAAAAAAAAAAAAAAAAGCAATGTGATCAGGACTAGGTTCTAGATAATCTTCTGCATAGTATACCTCTCTGGGGCTCAGCTTTCTCATCTGCATAATGAGAAAGTTGTGGGACATATTGATACTGATACAGGGATATCTTTCAGCTATGATGTTCTAGGATTTTCTAAGCCTTAATATTTCCAGACAGGCTAAACAAAAGACAGAACAACACACCTTTCCAGCCAAGCTATGTTTTGAGTTGTTTCAGTATCAATTCCATAAGCCATCTTTCCACCTAATCAAGGACTCAGCAACCCCCAAAAGGCAAATAGAAGAAATTTCAGTATCTTTTCTGACTGTTAAGGAAGTATAAGGACAATTACTATGAGTAAAGGTGGGAAGTGTCCTGGTGAGAAGAGAGGAAAGTGATATCTGCCTGAAAAAAAGTAAACAGAGGCCAAGGTGGTACAGCCTGTGTGCTACGAAGGCCACAGATGCATTCACTCAAATACTTACTGAGTTGAGTACTTACTGTTATGCAACTGGTACTTTTTTAGATGTAAGGGATAGAATGGTTGAGCTAATGACAGATACACTCCTAAAAAAAGAGTCTCACCAGCCCCTCCTCATGGCAGGCACAAATCCTGCCCAGGTCAATTCTAAACTCTGACCCTCAAAAGTCAAAAAGAAAGAACAATAAAAAGGTTCAGCCTCACATCTGGTATACTCAATACATGCTGACTGAACCTGGAGAAATACCTCGCTTACTCCAGTGCCTTTGCAAAGTTGGCAGTTTCAAAGAAAAACAATCACTTACTGAGTTTGAGTAAGGAGCTGTTGGGTGAGATGCTGGGGATCAAAAAACTACATCAGCCACTTTATCACTCACTTCTTGTTTTTTGGTTTGTGGGTTTTTTCCTTCAGGGAATTGTGTGTCATTAGTCCAAAACTGACAAAGTAGAAAATGCAAGAAAAAGAAAGCATAGTGTCAGAGTTGTCTTCTTTGCACTGTGGCTCAGAACCAAAGGGATTTCCTTGTAAAAGACTCAGGTTTGGCCACCTAACAATGTCCCTATGAGGACAATTAATCCGGCATGGGATGTTTCCTCCTCAAGACTATAGGCTTGTTCTTTCCTAAACCTCGGATACACTATACACTGTTGAAACAATCCAAGGGCTTCTTGAGTATGTTCATTCACTCATTCAACAAATATTTATTGGGTGCCTACAATCTTCATGATAGGGATTCAGAGCAAACAAGACTTGGCATGGTCTCTGCCCTTACAGACTAATAGAAGGGACATACATTAAGCAATTATGTAGAGAAACATTTAATGGTAAGTGTGATAAGTATGACAAGCGTGATAAGTCCAAGAGGCATATATAACAATGAAGGAACCTAACTTGGCTTGGGAGGGGTGGGAAAATACTCAAACAATGGATTATGAAAGTGGGCAAAGGCCAAACTATACACAGAAAAGTCAAACACATGATTTCTTTCTTAAAAATGCTAGCCTGTACTGCTTAAGTCTCAGACACATCTTTCCTCAGTGCTCACAGCACCCTGTACTTCTCGGAATTACTAAGCTGATTTTACTGTAATATGACAACCAGTTTTATGAATCTATCTCCCCTAATAGACTGCAAATTTCTCCAGAACAGGTCCCTTACCCAACCTATTTTGTTATCTCTAGTACCTAGCATTGAGCTAGATCCTGATTAGGCCCTCAGAAAATGGTAGTTGCGGGGCAGTTGGTTAAGTGGCTCAGTTGATTAAGTGTCTGACTTTGGCTCAGGTCATGATCTCACAATTCCTAAGTTTGAGCCCTGCATCGGGCTCTGTGCTGACAGCTCAGAGCCTGGAGCCTGCTTCAGATCCTGGAGGCTGCTTCAGATCCTATGCCTCCCTTTCTCTCTGCCCCTGCTCTGTATATCTGCCTCTTAAAAATGAATAAATGTTAAAGAAAAGAAAAATAAAGAAACAAAATGGTAGTTGCTATCATTATAATTGCTGCTCTTCAGACTGGTCATTACACAGATTATGCAACTCTGTTCTTATTCATTGATCTCTCTCTCCCACTTGGTAGAGAAACACCAATAAGTGAGTCCCAAGAACAGATCACCTGCCACTGATCCCAACACATGCCATTGCTCTCAGTTCCGTTCTAGTGGTGATTTTTTGTTTACACATGGATGATTCAGAGCTGTCTTTTCCACTGTGCGATGATGACTTCCAATGCAAGACTATCCGCCAAGAATAGTAATGCCTTAAAAGGTAGTGATACAAAAATCACAAGGTAGGGCGGGGAGAAATTAGGACACAGCTGTAGTGTTCTGTAGGCTAAAACATAGACTCAATGTGTCACAGAAAATTAAATCAGAGGCTGAATGTAATTCCCAGTCTCCTGAATAAACATAAGCAGGGCCCCTGGTACTGTCACTGCCCATACTGAGGCCATGCTAGGTCCTCAATGACATCCAGTCCTATGCCCCAGGATCATCCTAAATCGGGGAGGCAAGGTCACTGATCCTCCAGGCCAAATTCTACAAAGCTCCAATTGCCCCAGACAGAAAAAAGAGGATGCCAACTGCTAAATCCATTTTGATAGCTAGAGGAGGATTAAAGAAACTGCACACATGGTGATGTCCAAATCTGAGCAATGAGATTAACCTCTATGTGGACTGCCTATACCTCAGAGTTTTAAAACAAAGATATTCACCATCACATTTTTTTAAAAAAATTTTTTAATGTTTTATTTATTTCTAGGAGAGAGAGAGAGAGAGAGAGAGAGACAGCGTGAGCAGGGGAGGGTCAGAGAGAGACGGAGACACAGAATCTGAAGCAGGCTCCAGGCTCTGAGCTGGCAGTCAGCACAGAGCCCAACGCGGGGCTCGAACCCACGAACCGCGAGATCATGACCTAACCGAAAGTCAGACGCTTAACCGACTAAGCCACCCAGGCGCCCCTCACCGTCACATTTTTCACATCTAGACTCAAACTGAAAGGGAGCTGCAAGTGGGATATAGTAGTGCACTTTGCTCCCTCAAGAATTCTAGAGAAACACTGGGGCGCCTGGGTGGCTTAGTCTGTTTAAGCGTCCGACTTTCGCTTAGGTCATGATCTCGCGGTTCGTGGGTTCGAGCCCCGCATCGGGCTCTGTGCTGACTGCCAGCTCAGAGCCTGGAGCCTGTTTCGGAGTCTGTGTCTCCCTCTCTCTCTGACCCTACCCTGCTCTCGCTGTCTCTCTCCCTCTCTCCTAGAAATAAATAAAAATATTAAAAAAAAAAAAAAAGAATTCTAGAGAAACACTAAGACAGGGTCACCGTCTTCCAGAAACTGGGAAGGAGACAGACCAGGAGATGATCTATAGTGTCACAAAAAAAGCACAAACAAGGTGCTAATGGGAATTCACAAGCAGGAGTGATAAATTTATGGGAATGAGGGGAGATCTAATAGAAACTTCATAATCAAAAGTGGAATTAGAGCTTATTTTTGAAGGAGTAGGCTCCCAATAGGCAGAGAAGGGGGAGGAAGTGTAAAGTGCATTCTAGGCAAAAGCAGTAGCATGTACAAAGACATAGCAGCATAAAAGCATTGTTTGTTCTGAAAACACGAGTAATTTTGTGTAGCTAGAGTTTAAAGCACACAATAGTGAGTGGCAGAAGAGATTACAGAATGTTGAAGAAGGCCAGACCAGGAATGGTCTTATATACCAGGCTAAACAGTTAAACTTCTTCCTGCAGTAAATAATATCCATTTATTATTATTACATCTTATTTATTTTATTATATACCTACTATATACTAGGCATAGTGTCTTATATACTTCACTGCATTTAATGTTCAAAACTCTCCCATATGGCTTTTTCCCCTCTTTGTACACTCAAAAAAGTTCAAGAGAGGTTAACTTTTTCAAATTAGATCTGACTTCAAAGACTACCCAAAATCTTACAAAAAAGGCTTCCAACTCTAGGTCTCCTGACTTCAAACAATCTAGGGCTCTTTCCTACATACTACAGGTTATAATGTTAAGTTTCAGAACACTCTCACTTGGCTCTACAGCCAACTGAGTGGTATAAAAATGTTCAAGGAGCCCTTGAAATCACTGGCATCAAACTGAGTACATTCATCTACTCTTTCTTAGCAGTCTCTAAAATACAGGCATACTAAGAAACCTAGGATCAATTTTTCCAATGGCCCTTGTCTGAAGCTTTTCTCTCTCCTGACATTACTTCAGTATTTGACATCAACAGCTATTTCAGGAAGTAAGGTAGCCAGACTTCCCAAAGCAGAGACAAGATCAGAATGAGACTGTGGCTTAGGTACCACCAAATCTGACACCTGGCCATGAACATTCAGTAATGAGTAAACAAGGCTTTTTGGAAACATGCCCAGCCTCTGAAAATCATTAGTTGGTTGATTTTGGTCATGCTACTTAAACTTTCTAAGCCTCAGATTCCTTACATTTATAATATATTAATAAACACTATCTTTCAGGATAGGTATGAAAGTTACACAGAATAATGTAAAGGGAAAACTCAATGCTTAGAGCATGACAGGCACCCAAACCTTTCCTACTTAGGTATATACTTAGCTAGTATTCTGTCTGCCTAACTCACTGGATTTTTGTGAGGTCAGAATGAGGTGAGGTCTATGCAAGTCCTAAATCAAGTAAAATATACCTGACATTATAACTAAGTTTAAAACACTGTTCCAGCCACAACAAGCAGTTTATAATCCTTCTCTTCAACGGACCAACCTTCAGATAAGGGAACTACAAGTATACAGATGAGTGTAATACTGGTAAGAAGTGGTAAGTGCTAGAAGAGTGGTAATAATTACTAGTATAACTGAGCATTAACCATGCGCCGGACCTAATTTAGGTGTTTTATATTATTTCATTTAACTCTAAAATGAGCCCTACGGAGCAAGTACTATTTTGTTACAGATGTGGAAAGGTGAAGCACATGATGCCTAGGTAGTTTGATCACGTTTATATAACCAGTAAGCAGTAGAGCCAGAATTTAAATGCAAAATTCTCATTCCAGAGCATCTATTATTAGAGAAACAGAGGTGTGAATTAAAGAAGTGGAGAAATAACATAGTAACAATAATACGGTCTAATAATGGACTAACATTCATTGTGCACTCAGCTTTATGCCAGGCCCTGTTAAGTACTTTACATGCAAACTTTCACTGAATTCCAAAAACCTGTGAGCTAGATACCATCCCAATTTTACAGATGAGGCAAACAGACTTAATGAAGTTAGGTTACTTGCTCAAGGTCTCATAGCTAGTTACCAACAGACTCAGTCTCACATGTAGTCCTCTCAGTGTGTAAAGCAATTACCTGACGTTTTTTATATACATACACAATAAGCAAGGATACAGTATTTTGAGTAAAAATAAGATCACTTTATTTTGTGATCTCTAAATGTCAGATGGACTCAATTACCCTTTTCTGCATTAAAAACCTTTTACATTATAAGAGTATTATGAATGTTATAGAATATTAAAAATATAAAGAAGCAAAAATAAGAAAATAAAGCATGTCTTAGAAACGTTGAAAAGAAGGGAATTATGGAAAACTAATTAGGAAGACAGTTCAAGGACTGACTGCAGCAGCCTTGGCCTTCAATACCAGGCTGGAGAAGCAAAGCCACACTCTATCTACAATGGAAGACTGTGAGCAGAGAAGCAGTATAATTAGAGCCTAATGCTGTGTGTAAGACAGACTTGAATGGAGAGACAAGAGGCAGGAAGATCAGGTAGGAGCCCATTACCGTGGTCCAGGTAAAAGTTAAGGGCCTGATCTAGGAACAGGCTGCCTATCAAAACCACTATAAACTCAGACTGGTCAGACAGACCTAAGTTTGAACTTGGTTCCACTACTTACTTGCTGTGTGACTCTGATTCAGTTACTTAAACCATGTGAGCCTCAGTTTTTTCATCTGTAAGTGGGGATAATAAAATCCATGTAAATAGGCGTGGGAGCTAAAGCCATGAAACAATTAATATTATATACGTTTCTCAACCTCCACAAGATTGACATTTCAGGCCAAATAATTCCTTTTTATTTGTAAAATAAATAATTTGGGGGAGCTGCCCTGCGTATTACAGGATATCTAGCAGCACCTCTGGTCTCTAACTATCCCCCTTCCTCAGGTTGTGACAATCAAAAATGTCTCCAGAAGCTGCCAAATAAACTCCAGTTAAGAACCATTTGTCACAGTTTCTGACATATAAAATGATCAGCAAAGGTAAGCTTTAAAAAAATGGTTGCAGGGAAGGAAGGGAGAAGGTCTTTATGGGTCTTCGAAAGAAGACCCATAAAAACAAAGACTGAGATATCTCAGACCAAATTGGCTGGCTAACTGGATATGGAGGCCATGAAAAAAGGAGGTAGCAGAGGTGACCACAGCTTTTAATTCTATGTGGTTCATGCCACCAAAAGAACAACAAAAGAAGAGGACGAAGGTTTGAGGAACCAGAGCGATATGCAAATGGAAATATTCAAAAGGCATTAAGAATTCTGGCCTGTAGTTAGTGAGAACGGTCAGTATAGGTCTACCATATCAAATATTAAAATCACTCTTTATGTCTCTTGAGCTTTTAATGGTTTCAGTTTTACCTAACAGATCCAAAGTAAACACTAGTCACATGCCTTAACCGTAAAGCTCTCAGGATAAACTTAAAAGACGTGTTTGGCAATGATTATGTATTGCCTTTGAGATCAGAAAAATAGATATTCTATTTTCAGAAGGAATTACAATGTAATAAAAAATAAAGCAAATAAAAAAATCACTATAGATTTGTGCATTTGTATAGATCTGACTCTTTTTTAGTTTTCCATCCTTTTACTAGACAACTGAAAAATAGGTATGTATGAATAATCTGGAAGATTAAACCGATTTCTGAGCTTTTAATATGTGCCACATATTTTAGAGACACTGGTAAAAGAAAAAGAAGTTGAATCCAAACTGATGTGTGTTCAAATTTCAGCTGCATGATACCTTTAAAAGAAGTCCAATCTACATTCTCCAACCCCATGGCAACTCTTGCAGCCTTTGCCAAGCCAACTTGAGCAAACAAGACTGCATCCCTGCTCCTCACCTGCTATGGAGTCTATATCAAGGCCTCTCAAAGCATTAGCCAAAGCAGACAGGCACTGGAGCTTATCTGAGGCATCTATCTATACACTGTACTTTGGATTTTCTAAGAATATTCTGTTCTGTGGTCTCCAAGAACCAATGTTCTCTAAATTCCAAATTCAGGAATTCAAAATAAATCTCTCAAAATAAAAAGTCCATGTAATATCATGACACATTTGTCAAAACCAACAGAATGTAAAACACCACGAGTAAACCCTAATATAAACTATAAATTCTGGGTGATAATACTGGGTAGGTTCATTGGTTGTAATAAATATATTACATCAGCATGGAATATTGTGCAGCAGGTGTGGAAGAGGGTGTATGAAAATTCACTGTACTTCTGCTCAGTTTTGCTATAAACCTAAAACCCTGAACTTGCTTTTTAAAAAGTCTATTAGAAGTAAAACAAAACAAACAAACACAAAACATCAAACAAAACAGGGAACATGGGTGGCTCAGTTGGTTAAACACATGATGATCTCAGCTCAGGTCTCGAGCACAGAGTCATGAGTTCAAACCCCACACTAGGCTCTGTGCTGGGTATAAAGCCTACTTAAAAAAAAAAAAAAGGTAGTGGGGCGGTAACCATGGGGAGCAGCACAGGTGAGGATGGCCTGACTGCAGGGTCCCCAGGTTCCTAATGTCTGCCAGGGCCTCAGCCCCTTTGTGGGTTAATGCTGCTCCTGGCAATTCAAATTCCTGGAGGGCCTGGATCTTCCAGGAGATCCGGGAGCCACGGGTGCCCAAAGAAGATTGGTGATTGTAGTGGTTTTCTTCTGCATCGGCATGGCCCCACGGGAACTCCCACAGGAACTGCGGCTTCCCAAGACCTTCACCTCTGCAAAGAGAGGAACTCGAGGGAGGCCTGAGGGAGCAAAGTAGCAAGACCTGCTCTTCCCATCTGCCCACCTGTTGAGCAGCAGCACCCTGAGGCAGCGGTGCCCTGGTGGAGATTGGCGCACCTAGCCACTGCTTCAGGAGTGATTTTCATCTTCCTCCAGCCATCACTCCCAGCTCCTTACTTCTCTGGCTTTTGCACAGCTATGTAACATGTATTGGGATAAATAGCCCTTTTTTCATAATGTTATCGTGGTTCGATTCCCAGTTGGCCCACTGTGATTTGGTGATGTGCGTATGCTTCTTAGAACCTCACTATCACTGACTTCAAAGAAAGTAAATATTTACTCCTTTGTGGCTCTCCCATGCAAAAACATGTACACCTTTTAAAGAAGTTTTCATTTCCACATTTACATCCTACACAATATTCTACAGAATTTATCATATAATGTCCTACATAATCTATTAGCATAATATACAATTTATTTATTGTTATTATCTGTTTCCTGTAATCAGAAAACATGTTCCATGAGGGCAAGGAGTTTTTGTCTGATTTGTCTGCGGATGTAGCTTTGGTGTCTTGGCATGGCAGTCAGTATTTATCAAACTGAATAAAATTAAACAATGCCAAAAAACAAAAAAAGGTAAAAAAAAAATCTCACGTGAGATGTGCTGTCATAATTTGGGATTCAGAAAATGTGATCTTTGTAGATGTGCAGCAGTAGATGCCAGAGAGAAGACTTTTGCTAAGGGCCAGGAATTACAGAGACAAGGTCTGAGGAGGGGAAAAAGGCACCTTAAATTCTTTGAATGGTCATGAGGAAAATAAAATTTTCCAAACAAAGAATCTACAAGAATCCAAATGGTGAGTTCTCCTTGTAGTTGAAGACTCCAATTCTGTCATGGAGTAAATTTATATATGCCAAATTTACAAAGGGTGCAAAAGGCAAACGTCTTATCAGGAAGCTTTCTAAACTGAATGAAAATTTCTTTATAAAGTTAAAAGTGAAAAGCAATGATATCCCTATCCCAACTTCTATTAAGAACCAATACCAATTCCAGTTTCCAGTACAGCTATAGAAGGAACTTAGAAGTTGCCACTCTATCCTTACAATAAGAAAAAGCTGAACAAAATGAAAAAGCAACAACTCCTCTTAGACTTGGCACAGAAGTGTGGTTACATGGCAAACCACTGTCCCCCAAACTGGAAAGACACCTAAAGATAACAGAGAATCACAACTTACCAAAGCAGAAACTCATGAGCAGAAAACTCCATGGGAAGCAGTACCAGAATAAGAAAACCCCAACCACAATTGATGAATTGCTTGCTGGAGGCTAAGTGTGGACAACTCCAAGAGTTAAAAACTCCAGGGTGCCCGGTAATAGGAGGGTCCCATATTTGTGTGAAGTTTACCTCCAAGAGCTCTACAAAGACCTCCCAATGAGTGTCAGAAAAATTCCCTCTTGCTTCCAGCAGAGAGAGGGAAAAAGGAACTATTTTGAAATATATCAGAGCATTTGAGAAAAATTATATTACCAGAGCATAACTTGCTGGAGTTTTATCAGAGCCTAAGCTACCTGATAAAAGGAAATATCCACCCCATCTAGCCATTCTTTCTTGCCTGAGATTAAAAAAATGTGAGAAGCATCATGAATTCCAGTCTACAGTAGAAGCTCACCAAGACTGAAACCTAATCAAAGGACTAAAGAATGCTTTCTCTTCCCCCATATCTTACCATTACATTATTAAAGGCCTATTTACTATAGTTCCTTTTACCCAGTACATTACATCTGATTTCCAACAACAACAACAACAACAAATCACAACGCATACTAACAGGCAAAAAAACTATTTTTCATGCTGGGCATGAAGCTCACTTGAAAAAAAAAAAAAGAGTGGATCTAAAAACAAGATCCAACTATATGTTGTCTATGAAACCCATATACAGATTAAAAGTAAAAGAATGACAAAGGATACAGGAGTGCTGATTCACAGAGGCACTTGTACCCCAACGTTTACAGCAGTGCTTTCAACAACAGCCAAATCATGGAAAGAGTCCAAATGTCCATCAACTGATGAATGAATAAAGAAGATGTGGTTTATGTATACATGGAATATTACTTGGCAATGAGAAAGAATGAAATCCTGCCATCTGCAACAACATGGATGGAACTGGAGGGTATTATGCTAAGTGAAATACATCAGTCAGAGAAAGATTATCACATGTTTTCACACATATGTAGAACTTGAGAAGCTTAACAGAAGACCATGGGGGAATGAAAGGGGGAAAAAATAGTTTCAAACACAGAGGGAAGCAAACCCTATAAGAGACTCTTAAATACAGAGAACAAACTGAAGGTTGATGTGGGGTGGAGAGGGGAAAATGGGTGATGGGCACTGAGAGAGGGCACTTGTTGAGATAAGCACTGGGTATTGTATGTAAGTGATGAATCGTGGGAATCTACCCCCCGCCAAACCAAGAGCACACTGTATACATTGCATGTTAGCTAACTTGACAAGAAATTATATATTAAAAAAAAAAGTAAAAGGATGAACAGATACATCACAGTAACATCAATCAAAAGAAAGCAGAGCAGCTATATTAATTTTAGACAAAGCAGATTTCAGAGCAAGGAGAGTTATCAGGGATGAAGAGAAACATTACATAATGATAAAGGGGTCAATATTCCAAGATGACATAACATCCTTAAAAGGTATGCACCCAACAACAGTGTCAAGATACGTAAGGCAAAAACTGATAGAACTGCAATGAGAAATAGATGAATCCACTATTATCACTGGAGACTTTAATACCTCTATCAGAAATGGACATATCCAAAAGCAATAAAATCAGTAAGGACACAGCTGATCTCAACAACACTAAAAGTCAATTGGATATGATTGACATCTATAGACTACTTCATCCAACAATGCAGATTATATATTCTTCTCAAATTCATATGGAACATTCACCAAGAAAGACCACATTCTGGGCCATAAAACAAACTTCAACAAATTTAAAGGAATAGAAATCATACATTACCTGCTCTCAAATTACAATGGAACTAAAACAGAAATCAATAACAGCAAGATAGCTGGAAATCCCAAAATACTTAGAGATTAAACAATACAATTCTAAATAGCCCATAGTCAAAGAAGAAATCTCAAGAAAAATTTTAAAATATTTGGAACTAAATGAAAATAAAAATAACATCAAAATTTGTAGACTGCTTCAAAAACAATGCTCAAAGGGAAATTTATAGCACTGAGTTTATATATTAGAAAAAAAGAAAGATTTAAAACCAATAATCTAAGTTTCTATGTTAGGAAACTAGAAAAAGGAAAGCAAATTAAATCCAAAACAAACAGAATTAAAGGAAATAATTAAAACCTAGAAAAATAATCAATGAAATTGAAAACTAGAAATCATTAGAGAAAAATCAACAAAACCAAAAGCTAGTTCTTTGAAAAGATAAATAAAATAAAAAAGCCTCTATACAGGCTAACTAAGAAAGAAAAAAAAGAGAAAATACAAATACTAATAGCAGAAATGAAAGAGGGTATTAACACCAGTACAGATCACATGGACAGTAGAAAGATAATAAAGAAATACTATGAACAATTCTATGCCCACAAATTTGATAACCTAAATGAAATGGACCAATTACTTGAAGACATAATCTGCCAAAACTAACACAAGAAACAACAGACAATCTGAATAGGCCTTTATCTTTTAAAGAAATTGAATCAATACTTAACCTTCCCAAACAAAAAGCACCAAGCCCATATGGGTTCACTCAAAGAAGAAATTACTGTCTGTGGTCTTTTACAAAAGGTCTTTTAAACTCATTACATGAGTTTAGCATTACACCAGTAACAAAAACATTGACCAAGATCTTACAAGAGAACTTCGAATTAACATCTCTCATTAATACAGATGCAAAAATCCTCAACAAAATATTAGCTACTGGAATCCAAAAATGTAAAGAAGAATTATACATTAAGATAAAGTGGGGTTTATTCCAGGTATGTAAGGCTGGTTAAACATTCTTTTCTAAAGAAGGACAATCACCTGATCATATCAAGAGATGCAGAAAAAGCATGACATATCCAACACCTGTTTCTACTAAATATTCCCAACAAACTAGGAATTATGGGGAATTTGTTCAATTCAATAAAGAAAATCTACAAAAAACTACAGCTAACATAAGATTAGAAACTCAAAGCTTTCCTGCTAAAATCAGGAACAATGCAAGGACATCTCCTCTTAGCACTGCTTTTCAACACTGTACTAGAAGTGCCACCTAATAAGACAAGAAAAAGATAAAGAAAGGTATACAGTTTGGAAAGGAAGAAACAAAACTGTCTTTGTACAGGGGTGCCTGGGTGGCTCAGTTGGTGAAGCATCAGACTTTGGCTCAGGACATGATCTCACAGTTCACAGATTTGAGCCCCACATTGGGCTCTGTGCTGATAGCTCAGAGTCTGGAGCCTGGAGCCTGCTTTGAGTTCTGTCTCCTTCTCTCTCTGCCCCTCCCCTACCCATACTCTGTCTCTCTCCACACACAAACAAACAAAAAACAGAACTGGAACTAATAAGCATGATAGCAAGGTTGCAGGATACACAAGGTTAATAAATAAGCCAAGCCAATTGCTTTCCTATATACTAGCATTAAGCAAGTGAAATTAAAAAACACATTAACATTATTAGCACCTCTGCCAAATGAAATACTTAGGTATTAAATCTAACAAAATATGTACAATATCTATATGAAGAAAATTACAAAATTCTGATGAAAAATATTAAAGAAGTACTAGATAAACAGGGAGGTATTCTATGTTCATGGATAAGAAGAGTCAATATTGTGAAGATGCTAGTTCTTCCCACCTTGATTTATAGATTCAATACAAACCCAACCAAAACCCCAGCAAATGATTTTGTGGGTAGTGACAAGCTGATTCTAAAGTTTATATGGAGATGCAAAGACCCAGAATAGCCAACCCTATCAATACTGAAGTAGAAAAAGAATAGAATCAGAGGACTCGCACTATCTGATTTCAAGAATTATTGCAAAGATCGTAATCAAGACAGTGTGATATTAGAGAAATAACAGACAAACAGATCAATGGAACAGAAGAGAGCGCGCAGAAACAGACTCACATAAATACAGTCAACTGATCTATGACAAAGGAATAAAGGCAATACACTGGAACAAAGACAGTCTTTCCAACAAATGGTGCCAGAACAACTGAATACCCACGTGTAAAAAAAAAAAATGAATCTACACATAGACCTTACATTTTTCACAAAAGTTAAGTCTAAATGAATCAAAGGCCTAAATGTCAAACACAAAACTATGAAATTCCTAAAAGATAACATAGGAGAAAACCTAGATGACCTTGAGTATGACAATGACCAAAGGCATCATTCATGAAAGAAATCATGATAAGCTAGACTTCATTAAAAATAAAAACTTCTGGGGGCACCTGGGCATCTCAGTCATTTAAGTGTCTGACTCTTGATTTAGGGTCAGATCATGATCTCATGGTTCATGGGATCAAGCACCATGTCAAGCTCTGCACTGTCAGTGCTTAGGATTTTCTCTTTCTCCTTCTCTCTCTCCCTCTCCCCTGTTCCCATTCTCTCTCTCTCTCTCTCTCATAAAAATAAAATAAGCTTTAAACAAATTTATTATAGGGGTGGCTGGGTGCCTCAGTGGCTTGAGCGTTGGGCTCTTGCTTTCAGCTTGGGTCATGATCTCACCGTTTGTGAGTTCAAGCCCCACAAGGGCCTCTGTACTCACAGTACAGAGCTTGCTTGGAATTCTCTCTCCTTCTCTCTGCCCCTACCCCACTCATGCTCTCTCTCTCTCTCAAAAGAAATGAACTTTAAAAAAATTTTTTAAATTACTATAAAATGAATAAAATAAAACCTTCTGGTCTGCTAAAGAGAATGTCAAGAGAATGAGAAGACAAGCCACAGACTAGAAAAAAAATACTTGCAAAAGACAAATTCGATGAAAGACTGTTATCTAAAATATAAAAGAAACTCTTAAAACTTAATAAGAAAATGAACAACCCAATTAAAAAGTAGGCAAAAGATCTGAACAGACAGCTCACCAAAGAAGTTATACAGATGGCAAGTAAGCAAAAGATGCTCAACATTATACATCATTACAGAGCTTCAAATTAAAACGACAAGGGGTGCCTGGATGGCTCAGTCGGTTAAGTATCTGACTTCAGCTCAGGTCATGATCTCATAGTTTTTGAGTTTGAGCCCCACGTCGGGCTCTGTGCTGACAGTTCAGAGCCTGGAGCCTGCTTTAGATTCTGTGTCTCCCTCTCTCTCTGCCCCTCCCTTGCTCCCTCTCAAAAGTAAATAAATGTTAAAAACATTAAAAAAAAAAAAAAAACCACCAAACACTGAAATACCACTACACACCTATTAGAATGACCAAAATCCAAAACACTGACAATACCAAAATGGGGATATGGAGCCTGCTTTAGATTCTGTGTCTCCCTCTCTCTCTGCCCCTTCCTTGCTCTCTCTCTTTTCTCTCTCAAAAGTAAATGTTAAAAATTAAAAAAAAAAAAAAAAAACAAAAAAAAACAATGGAATACCACTACACACCTATTAGAATGACCAAAATCCAAAACACTGACAATACCAAACAGGGATATGGAGCAACAAAAATTTTCATTGCTTGCTGGTCAGAATGCAAACTGGTATAACCACTTTGGAAGACAGTTTGGCAGTTTCAAAAAAACTAAACATATTCATAAAATACAATCCAGGAATTATACTCAAATGGACTGAAATTTTACATCCACACAAAAAAATTGCACATAGATATCTACGGCAGCTTTAATCATAACTGCTAAAACTTGGAAGCAGCCAAGATGTCTTTTAGTAGATGAATGGATAAACTGGAATATCCAGACAATGGAATATTATTCAGTGCTAAAAAGAAGCTATCAAGCCACGAATCGACATAGAAGAAACTTAAATGCATTTTAATAAGTGATAAAAGCCAATCTAAAATGGTCACATACTTACTGTCAGATTCCAATTGTATGACACCTGGAAAAGGCAAAACTATGGAGTCAGTATAATTATTAGTAGTTGCCAGTGGTTAGGAGGAAGGGAGGAATGAACAGGCAGAGCACAGAGCACTGTTAAGGCAGTGAAACAATTCTGTACAGTACTGCAATGATAATACATGTTATTACACACTTGTCAAAATCCACAGTATGCATAACACCAAAAGTGAGCCCTAAGTAAACTATGGCTTTCAGGTGATGACGATGTGTCAATACAGGTTCATCAGTTGTAGCAACTGCACCACTCTGGTACTTGGTGTTGACAGTGGGGGAGGTTATTTATGCATGTTGGGGACAGAGGTTAGATGAGAACTCTCTGTACTTTACACCCAGTTTTGAAATGAACCTAAAACTGCTCTAAACAATAAAATTCAGTAATTAAATAAAAATGAAAGAAAAAATATCAATGTTCTAAGTTGTCAAGTATTAATAGTTACTGCTATGATTTTTTTTTTTAAGTTTATTTACTTTGAGAGAGAGAGAGAGGACAGAGAATCCCAAGCAGGTCCCACGCTCAGCACAAAGCCCACTTCGGGCTCAATCTGGGCTCAATCTTGTGACCATGAGATCATGACCAGAGTTGAAATCAAGAGTTAGACACTTAACTGACTGAGCTACCCAAGCGCCCCTGCCTTTATAAGCCTAGAGGAAAACAAGAGGTTACAGTTTTTATAAAGAAGAAATCTATATATTCAAAAATGTTGTAGTTAAAAAAGAGTCCCTAAATATTGCTTAGTCTCTGCCATTTTTTCTCAATGGGCACTTACGATTTTAATGGGAATGGTGAACATGTAAACTTTTACAAAGTGTGAGGGGCGCCTGGGTGGCTTAGCCGGTTAAGCGTCCGACTTTCGCTTAGGTCATGATCTCGCGGTTCGTGGGTTCGAGCCCCGCGTCGGGCTCTGTGCTGACTGCCAGCTCAGAGCCTGGAGCCTGTTTCAGTCTGTGACTCCCTCTCTCTCTGACCCTCCCCTGCTCACGCTGTCTCTCTCTCTCTCCTAGAAATAAATAAAAAACATTAAAAAAAAAAAATTAAAAAAAAAAAACTTTTACAAAGTGTGTAATTTTAGAGTTATGTATCTCCTAGACATACCTTTACATAAAAGGTTAATGTAAGTGGCCTAGTAGAAGCCATACAAATAGGAAGTCACCTATGGCCACCAATGGCCTGTCTCAGAACCACATCCTTTGGAAGCCCTGATACCTACTCAGGTTCAGCTCTCTAGGACTTGGAATTCAGCCAGGACTTCTTCCTGTGATACAGCCTGACCTCAACTGAGCTCAGCCTACAGCTACATGACTTTTTTTCCCCAGTACCCTTGAAACTCTGGATCAATGGCTATTCCAGATCTCATTGGTCCTATGTTAATCTGTGTTACACTGAGCTCCTGAAGATTTTGAAAAAGCCTGTTCTTAAGAGGTATAATCACTGCCAACATTCTCTGAACCCTGGCAATGCCCCTCAGAGAAAATGAAGTGCATTAGAGAAGACAGTAATTAGGTAATAAAGAGAGAGGGCTTTGGAGCCACAAAGACAAAACAAAACAACCCATAAAAAGACTGAGTGATTACTGGTTCTGTCTTATGAATCTGGAAGAAGTTACTTAACTTCTCTACACCTCAGTTTCTTCATTTGTATAAATGATGAAATGGCAATACCAACTTAATCATTACACTGTGAGAATTCAAAATAATGTTGCAAAGCACCTACCATAGGGTCTGGCCCATGGTTGCTCGGGTCTCTTTCTGCCTAATCTACTTTGCCATCTTTGCCCTTGATGTGATCCATGGGAAGACAAAATGGGAGAGAAAAACTAGGCTCTCAGATATATGTATCTGAAGAAATTATCCATAATCCTTTTAATTATATAATCAAATGATTAGGATCAGTCTCTTCACAAAAAATGAGCACATTGTTGGCTGCCACAGGAGTAATGGTTTATGATCTATGCTTAAGTCCAATCCTACCCATATGATTTTAACCTTTCCCTAGCAGACACGGGCACCTGACTATTTTTGGCTAACCAAGATATAAGGAGGTCCAGAAGATTTGGAGAGCCAACCCAATTTAAGCCCAAAATGGGAGGGAACCCTATGTCCAAGTCATGGCAGAAAAGGAGAAAGGGGGTGGGGCATCTGGGCGGCTCAAGTGGTTAAGCATCAACTCTTGATTTCAGCTCACGGTTCATGAGTTCAAGCCCTGTGTCGAGCTCTGAGCGGGTAGTGCAGGGCTTTCCTGGGATTCTCCCTCTCTCCTCCTCTCCCCCCTTCTCCTGCTCTTCTCACACTCTCTCTCTCAAAATAAAACTTAAAAAAAAAAAAGCACGAGCAAGAGCAAGAGAGAGAGGGAGACAGAGAAAACCAACTCAGCTGGTTACTAATGGAAACTAGCAGATTAAACTTGTTTTTCACTAAAAAGCCACTGCATGAAGTAAAAACTAGTCCCAAACCACTGAGTTTAGACTGATTAAAAGTCTTGGAGGTATCCCAGTCAAATGCCACACTGCACAGGAGTAAGAAATCAGCTCTATTTCAACACTATTAGATTTTCACAGGCTTCTGTCTTAGGACATAACTCTGTATTCCCAAGGCCTAGGAATGTCCCCTTCCATACAGTCGCATCAGTCTGGAGCTCGAATTTAGCTCTAAAGTGAAGGGTATGATTTTTAAAGTTAAGGTATAGTAGAGTTTCTGTTCCAGCTTCAGCCACTACCAACTGTGATTCTTTAGAATCATTCCTTTAACATTTCTTTTCTGCAAAATAGTGATAATAGCATTCCCCTCACAGAACTGTTGTGAGAATTAAAAACCCACGTCAGAGGTGCCTAGAGTACAGTGCATAGCTCATAGTAGACAAAAGGCATTCATTCTGTTTCCTTCCCTCTTTGATGTAGCCTTATATTCCAGGGACAAAGGAGGGCATGATTTCTCCTTTCCACAAAATTAACCAGTACCACAGCCTGGTCAGAGATGTCAGGGCTGAACTCAGACTCTAGATACCTTTTCCCACATATGAGTCCAGACTCCCAAGTCACACTGCAATACCTCACTTTTGAAGGCTACACTCTCACACTCAGAAGCTAAGTCTTACACAGCTATTATTTTAAGAACCACAATTACCTCAAGGCTGGGCTGAGTAATGAGATACAAGTGCTTTGGGAATCTGCAGATTCCCAGCATAACTAATGAGTACTGTCAAATGCATTCTGTCCAAGATATGGACAGACAACTCCAAGTGGCCAACAGCTCTTTGAAAAAGCAGAGGCAACAATCAGAGGAAGACTATTTTGCTCCTTCCTGTAGCCTCTGCTTTGGTACACTTCCATTTTATGTAATCATTATTAAAGATCATTTGTGGTTTGTTGTTCAGTTTCATTAAAGATTAGTTACCAGCAGGGAAGCTATATAATGTGGTAGAACAAATAAGGGCTTTGGAACCAAGCTTTGATTCAAGTCCTAGCTCTGTCATTTCCTTGCTATGTGACACTGGACAAGTCATAACCTCTCAGAGCCTCAATTTTCTCATCCACAGTATTTTTCAAAGTTCAGGTTGCCCTTTCAGTGGGGTGTAAAACCAATTTAGTGGCTTGTAAATAACTTTTTAAGTAAAAAAATTAAAGAGAAAAATATCAGATGACACTACATGTTGTAAGGACAAGTACGACTTCCTAAAACTGTGGTTTCAGATATATATACGTAGATATGTAGATATATACACAAATATGTGTATAATGGATTATAATATATCTCTTACAGTGGATAATAGTCAAAAAAACTGGAAGCCAATGACCTATAAAATGAGACTATCAGGTGTATGTAACATTACCTTCTGTATTTCTAAGAGTATTTAAGAATTTGAAAAAATAAAATAATGTGGGCTAAATATTAGCAATCAACTTTATTAGAATCAGAATATGTGAATACAACCTTATTTTAAAATATTGGTAAAGTTCCTCTTTACTGGTCAATTTCAGATTCCTTGTTTCATTTTCTTCATAACATGTTTTTATGTTTCACTTCATTTTACTTTGTTAACTTATTTTCTGTCTTTTCACTAGAATATAAGCTCTGGAAGAATCTTTTCTGTTTTGTTCTTGATCTCTCCTTAGCACCTAGATTTTACTTACTTGCATACACATACACACGCATATACACCATATACATGTTATATGTATACCTACACACATTTATGGGTATCTGCCAAATGAAGACCATCAAGGCATTCATTCCAGTGCATTTCATTCAATTGTACTCTCAAGGTAACATGAGAGGAGTACCCTGGGTGGCTCAGCCAGTTAAGTGTCCAACCCTTGATTTCAGCTCACGTCACAATCTCATAGTTCATGGGACTGAGCCCAGCATTGGACTCTGCACTGACAGCATGGGGGCTGCTTGAGATTCTCTCTCTCTCTTTCTCTCTCTCTCTCTGCCCCTCCCCTACTCACGCTTATGCTTTCTGTCTCTCTCACAAAATAAAGAAATAAACCTAAAAAAATAACATGAGAAAGAATTTGCATACACAGGAATATCTGTGAACGGAGTTCAACAAGGAGTTGTTCAGCTAAAAATCTATAAAAGGTCCAAGTCACTAATATGCCAAGCTTTCTTCTGAGAATCTTCTCATGAACCATATCTATCATAGGGCTAAAGTTCCTGATGCATAGGGAATATTTGATTTGAAATCAATGCTTCGGCTAAAACCCACTGATCATCACCTCACTAGGAAATCTGCCTCTAGCATAATGGATCTGGAGCCAAAAGAGACAAGGGTTCAAGTCCCCATTATATCTTATACATGTTGTAAGGCCTTGGGCAAGTTCCCTTATTATTAAATGAAGGTAAGAGTACTTATCCCATAGGGTTATTTTGAAGACTAAGTAAGCTGATATATATAAAATACCTGTCACAGTGTCTGGAATGTAATAAAATACAGTAAAAATTATTATTATTATTCATTCATTTACATACATTTTTTTCAACTAACTTTTATCAGTGTTCACTGTGTTATATAAGTCCTATACACAAGGGACATAGGCACAATTCAAGAGGACTTGGCTACAGTCCTTGTCCATGAAGAGCTCACAGTGTAATAGGAAAGATAAACCCAAAAATAATAAGTATAAAAGAATTACTGGATCTGTAGTATATATTAGGTCTCATCCAGGAAGGCTGAAATGAATCTGCCCTTCTCTCACAAACCTGATTTTAGGGCCTGGTTAGTCTCTAGAGTTGACAGGTATATCAAAACCCTTCCATTTGATAAAACGGACTAGCTTCTGTGATAGGTCAGAGAAGTTCTATAAAGAAGCCCTCATAAGATTAGAAGAATGGTTAAGAGAGATTGTCTTAATAACCAAAAGGTAGAAGCAACTGAAGTGTGCACTGACAGATGAAAAGGATAAATGTGGTATATACACAATGAAATATTTTTCAGTCTTTAAAAGGAAGGAAATTCTGACACAACTACAACATGGCTGAGCATAGTGGACATTATGCAAAGTGGAGTAAAGTAAGCCACTCACAAAAAGACAAACACTGTATGATTCTGCATATATGAGGTATTCTGAGTGGTCAAATTCATAGAGACAGAAAGTAGAAATGTGGTTTCCAGGAGTCGTAGGGAGAGAAGAATAGGAAGTTAGTATTATATACGGAGTTTCAATTGGGGAAAAAGATGAAAAAGTTCTGGTGACTGATGGTGGTGATGACTGTACAACAAGGTGAATGCACTTAATACCACAGAATGTATACTTAAAGGTGAATAAAATGATAAATGCTATGTATATTTTACCACAATTTAAAAAAGAGTCATTGTCCTTTGGCTTATATAAAGAGCATGCATCCCCTATTCTCTGACTTTGATCATTCTTATATCTGATAGCATATATATCAAGCCAGCTTTTCCCCGATTAAGACATGAGAAGAATTCAGGGGCAGTCCTCAAACACAGAAGCCTGTGTAATGTAGTCAACATCCAAGCAATCACAAGTACACAAACAGCCAAACCCAGAATTTAGAGCAAAATAGACAGATGCTATATACTGACCACAGGTTTATTTCCACAGCTGTGAGCGACAAAAAATAAACCAAAGTATCTATATATGTAAAAGGCAGCTTAGAATTTTTATAAGCTAATTCCTAAAGAGATAAGAAAGTTCTCAGAACAGGGGCGCCTGGGTGGCTCAGTGGGTCAAGTGTCCAACTTAGGCTCATGATCATGAGCCTTAGGTCCATGCTTAGGTCCAGCTTAGGTCATGACCTCACTGCTTATGAGTTCGAGCCTCGTGTCGGGCTCTGTGCTGACAGCTCAGAGCCTGGAGCCTGCTTCAAATTCTGTCTCCCTCTCTCTCTGTGCCCCTCCCTGACTTGTGCACTCTCTCTCTCTCCAAAATAAACATTAAAAAAAAATTTTTTTTAAAGAAAGTTTTCAGAATAAAATGACAGGTCCATGTGGAGTAGATTTCACATATCAGTGCCAAGGTCTCATCACAAACTTTATTGCCTCAGATTTTTTTAAAAAATAGTGTTGATTTGCATTAAAAAAAAAAGCAACTTTTATATACTAAACAAAAATGTCACAACTGACAGTGGTGTATAATGACCTGGTTTCCTAGTGGCTCAGAAAGATGGGAAATAAATCCCAAGGACCCTCGTTCAGACAGACAGGACAGGATAGACTCTGGCTGTCTTGCATGATTAAAGGCGATGTCACAGCTCAGTGGGGTCTACACTTTGGTAGCATCCCCTCAGCAGTCCCTTATGTGACTAAGGACTGGGATAAGAGTGACAGCTTCACAAAGGGGATAATAAGAGATAAAGCTTTTTCCTAGTATGTTCAAAGACTCCAGAATCTAAAACTTAACTTCCTGTTATCCATCCATACAATTTTCATTAAGAGCAATTTACATCATCTAGGAAGTCAAATGCCACCTTTATTTTTACCTTATCAAACCCTAAAATAAAGGTCAGGGTGTGGTGTAGACCTGAACCCTGGTTAGGATCACAAAAATTCTCACATCAGATAATTGGTGTAAGTCAGAGCCAAGTTCATCAACAATAAGATGACAGGGTTCAGGCAAAGTCAGCTTACATTTCAGAAAGACTAGTATTGCTCCTGACACTAGTACATAGGTGTAAGCAACCTCTGGGTGGGTAATGCCACCAAACAAAAGCAACACCTTCAAAGTCTCTCTCGGTGACTAGAGGCAGCCAGACACTCAAACTGCCAGTCCTGAATTACGGCCTCTGAATGGTGAGGGCTTCACATTTCACTGATCAGGGCACAGCCCAATCAGAAGACAAACCCCTGCACTGCCAGGGACCAGCAAATCCGCTTTCTTCCAGAGTGCACATGACTGAATGTGCTTCTGTCCATCATCTGGGTCATATATAGTTCAATGCGAGCTGAGCAGACAGGGCTGCAAGGAAAACTGGCGCGGTTCAATACCTCGTCTACCCTGGGTTCCAGTATCTAATTTTTTTTTACTGACAAACTCATTTCTCTACCGGGACAGGATGCTGTGCTGGCTGGAAGTTCCATTTCTACAGCAAGAATCCTATCTGGAAACACAGAAGTTGTCCTCTAGCCACAGCAGCTCGAACTTTTTGATTGTTGTTGCTGCTTTCTCCCATCACCCCCACCCCCTTTTGACAAAGATCCAACTGTAAAAAGTCTTACGTAACAGTTCAGGACTACTTCGGTTCTTTTACTGGGTAAGCACTTTCAATTTTTTTTTTAACCTAAAAACCATTTTAACATTGAATCTGTTGAGAGACTTAACTAAAATCTTTTAAGTAATTTGTGTAGTGAAATACTGTCAGTGGATTTTTTTTTTAGTCTCATTTCTGCACGTGCTCCTTTGTTCTCAGAACAGAAGCTTTTTATACACACCCCATAACGCAGCTGGAGAGAGTTATGAAGTCAGTTATTATAAGGAACACAAAGGTTGTTTTGCATTCTTTGCCTTTAGATAATTAATTTTATATTTGTTTTCTTAAAACAGAGTAGTTAAAAAAGGGAGAAATTCACAAAAGAATAAACTGCTGGAGAAAAAAGTTTGAAGTTTTTACCACCTTTTCTATCTGTAGTTTTGTGTGGCCAAACACTTGTGCTGCCTGGGGCGGTGGGGGTAGTGGCAAGCGTAGACAGAGAGGAACTAAGCCAGACATGGACAAAGGCATGAGCCAAAACCAGACAGTCCTGGCCGTTCGATAGGCCAGCAGTGGGTGAGACAGGTCAGCCAGCTGCAGGGGCGGGAGGCGGGGGGAAAAGGGGCATGGATGTGTGAGGTGCTCATGCGTGCGATCGTGACTAGATTCTGAAACTGCCAGCCATTTTCCCAGCTATGCTTTGTGCAATCTAAAGGAATGCATCTCCTCTGAAGCCGTCTTGCCAGAGCCCAGTGATAGAGAGGAGTGTGATAAATACCACAACATATGGAATCAGAAAATACTGGGATCTGGGGTGGGCAAGAGAGAATGCAGAGGGTGTGGAAATTTTTTAGTGATCTGGAATGTGTTGAGTGACAGGAAGTGCCCCAAGCTTCCCCCCCTCAACTCTTCGCAGTCGCGCCTGCTTTTGTCTAACTCTTGTAATCTACACACTACTGCTTACAAAGCTGTCTGAGTTTAAGACAAAAAGAAACATAAAAGGCTCTCCATTCCATAGTACCTGCGGTATAGAAGGAGTGTAAAAAGCATGGCCCTTCAAGCCTATGGACATTTTTTTCAGGTATATAAGACAAAATAGTAATTTTCCAAGGATGATGAGAACTATGAATTAGAGTCTGCCTTCCAAATCTGATTTTAAAAATCCTGATTCTGCTATATGTACAAATGCGTAAGTTGGTTCTTAATCTGAATAAGGCTTGTTTGGTTGGTTAAAATACTGCATTTGAAGTTGTTTCTGTTTTCTTTGTATAAATGTGGACTTTGGGGGGAAAAAAGCAAGTAAGTAGAATGCACTAAAAAAAAAGAAAAGAAAGAAAAGGATTTTTCCCTTCACTAGTTAAAAGCATTTTAAAGGGTTGGTTTCTTAGAAAAAGCAGTTCTTTCTTTCTTATTTTTGCATGTATACCATAATGATAACTTAATGCCATCATCAAGGTAAGGTAGAAAACTTTTGACAGAAAATAATACAGTGTTCTATATGAAAAACAACTTAGCATTTTCCAAAACTTCCTTATTATCAACAGAAACACTAAAACTTGAAAGAAAAGCAGCCAAATAATTGAACGGTTAACCCTAGTTTTGAAGGATAAAATGGAAAATTAAGTGTGAATAAAATGATGCTTGGTAATGTTTCTACCTCCTACCACAAAAGATGTTAGTGGTCAGCCTAGGAGTTAATCTTTCCTAGCTTGGCTCTGAGCCTTCATGCCGAGCAGACGTTATTCACAGGACGATTCGAAAAGTCCATTCATATATCTCACTACCTGGATTTGAATAGAAACCAGACAGCAATTCTTTAGTTCCAGCCACCATTCGCCCCACTGGACAATAGCGATTTGTTAGCACAGAGTCACAGGCTGTGGGACACAAAGCTTGGAGCTGCAGAAAGATGGGGGATTCAGAGAACAGGAAATTACAGGCCCGATGCACTCCTGGCAGCCCTGAGAATACAAAAAAAAAAAAAAAAAGGCAACACAGCGATGCCATGTTTAAGAGCTACTTCTAGCTTTTTTAACCACCTCCAATGTCATAAAAGCTCTATTGTTGGAGTACATAAAGTCACGAGTCCCATGTGCTCTCTTTTCTCACTATAGGAAACTTCATTCAATGCCCTGGCACAGTCAGAAAAATCAAAAGCATCCAGAGTTGATTAGTTGTAAGCTCTGATAGAAAGGAGAAGAGCATTTTATAAACAAAAATGTCACAGAAAAAATATGCTTAGTAACACAAGTGACACAACAAAATTATAAATTATTTCATAAGACCAGACAATCAGAATGAAACCAAATATATGAAGACTCCAGGGAAACAAATTTTTCTTCAAATTATCATATAAAAATCTATTATTTAATTCGATCAAAAGTTTCTTCAGAGATATGTATCAATTTAAAACCTAATCTTATATAGAATATTTCGGAGTTCTGAGTTGTGTTTTCCAAAACAAAGAACTAAAATCAAAGCCCTAAGGACTTATTTTGGCAGATTAAAAAAAAACAAAAAAACACACTACTTTTTCTTTTTTTCGTTATCAAATTATTATAGTTCTCTGGATAAATTTGGAAATTGCCTCTACTTCCCTCCCATTAGACCTAAAAGATGAAATAATGGACATTCTAAGTGAGGGAAGAGAGATAATTCCCCTGTCTCGATCAATGAGCATAGGTTCCTGTCCAGGCCCTCATGCTGCAACCTGAGCACCAATAAGCCAGAATGGTATCCATTTCAACAGAAGGAGACGCTCTACAAGGAAGTTATCAATGGTTCGTTCTTCTGCCTTTCTTCTGTGATCCATTAGTAGACACAAATCCTAAATGATATCATACCTGAAATATTCATCAAATGAGATCATGAACAATCAAAAACTGCTTTA
Source organism: Crocuta crocuta (assembly GCF_008692635.1). Classification (NCBI taxonomy): domain Eukaryota; kingdom Metazoa; phylum Chordata; class Mammalia; order Carnivora; family Hyaenidae; genus Crocuta; species Crocuta crocuta. The sequence goes on from NW_027530625.1 coordinate 2,060,087, forward strand.
GAAAAACAAACTGTTCTACTTTGTTTGGTCCCAGGGCTTTAAGATGAACGCATGCTAAATTTAATGTTGCTGGAAAACAAATCAGCAACTTTTAAACTACCAATTACTGGATTTCTTCACATTCTATCATTACCCAACAAACACAAGCATCAGTTACAACCTCAAGCGTGCTGCTGTCCAATACGGTAGCCACCAGCTATGTGGGCTATTGTTATTTGAATTTAATCCAAATTATTTAAAAATTCTATTCTTCAGTCACCCTGGTCACATTTCTTTTTTTTTTATTTTTATTTTTTTAATGTTTTATTTATTTCTGAGAGAGAGATAAAGAGGGACAGCGTGAGCAGGGGAGGGTCAGAGAGAGAGGGAGATACAGAGTCTGAACAGGCTCCAGGCTCTGAGCTGGCTGTCAGCATTGAGCCCGACGCAGGGCTCAAACCCATGAACCAGGAGATCATGACCTGAGCCGAAGTTGGACGCTTAACCGACTGAGCCACCCAGGCGCCCATCACACTGGTGACATTTCAAGTACTCAATAGCCCCATGTACTGAGTGGCTATCATATTGGACAGCACAGATATAGAACTAGAAGAAAGTACTACGAGACAGCAATCATCTAGACTATGCTCAATCCAAAATACCTGTCTTCAACTATACATCCAGCTGACATCAAATAAATTAATCTCTAAGTGAAAAAATACAATGACAAGTACTATCAACAAGGTAGCTAGCACCATGATACTTGAGATATATCTAACAAAGTGTTTTTGAAACCAAAAGGTTTCTTTTTTTTTTTTTTTTTTGGTCCAAAATAAAGAGTTTATGAGGATTAATAGTAAGGCAGTAGTAGCAGAGAGTTAAGAGTGGTCAGAGTAATGAAAATGTTCCAAAATGCTACTTCATACCAAAAAGTTCTTCCTAAACATATGAAGCAAATAATGGTATGGTCTCCTTCACATCACTGTCATGGACAATATGGAATAGCAAAGAACAAGGGGCTTGAGGGCAGTGAGAACTGGGTTTCATTCTCTGCTAGCTAGAGAATATTAGGCAAATTAACCCACCTCTCTGAGATTTAGTATCCTTATCTGCAAAATAGGGAAATAGCCAACCTGCAGGATGTATATAAAGTATATAAAGCATCCAGAGTAAGGTGCCAGGCATGTAGTGGGAATTTAAAAAAGAATATCTATTATTTATTATTATATTCCCTCCCCCCAAAAAACGTCATAATGTGACTCCCTGCAGATAGACAGACTATTCAACACATAAAGCAAGCCATCATAAACAAGTATCCTAAAATACTAAGGCTGGCCACTCAGTAAATCAAGTAGAGAAAATGAAAATATCTGTATTCTAGACAGCTTTCCCAAGCCAATATGTGACCATGCTGCTCCATGCAGCCTGGCTTTTTCACCAGAGCAATCTCATGTCATACTTGGCTCAAATAACCAGTATGGCCCCTGTGTCTTCAGAGTCTTATATATATGGGTCTGGGCTTAGGTTTTATATAGGACAATATTCTATAGCTAAAACATTAACTCTATCAAGAGATGCATTGTTAGATGAACACAAAAAATGGTTTCCAAACAGAGATCCTGATTCCTGTTCAAGAAAATGGCAAAGGCTATTTTAGAAATGCAACGGTAAGAAACTTCATTCTCCCCCGCCCCTTAAGTATTGAACTGAAGCTTTTTTTCAAGTAACATTTAAATAATTTAAATTATAGTAATAGTAATAATGAACTGATAAAACATCCAATGCCTTTTGTCTTTAATTATTGTAAACTTGGTATCTGGTCAAGACTAGATGCAATGAGTGGTCCCTCCTCAAGGCTTTAGTGGTTTAAAAAAAATTCCAGAGTGCCTAGGTGGCAGTCAGTTGAGCATCTGACTCTTGGTTTCAACTCAGGTCATAATCTCATGGTTTGCAAGTTTGAGCCCCACCTTGGACTTCGTGCTGTCAGTGCAGAGCCTGCTTGGGATTGATTCTCTGTCTCTCTCTCACTCTCTCTCTCTCTCTGCCCCTCTCCTACCTATGCTCTCTCTCTCTCTCAAGAATAAGTACGTAAACTTAAGAAGAAAATCCAGTGATTCTATCATGACCACAAGTCTTAACTTCCAAATCTATAATTAAATAAATTAGACATGATAAACATGGATATGAGGTTCTTAAATTTTGACGTCATTCTCAAACCAATTTTGATGTCTTATGCCTACTAAGTGCAAAAATCATGGGTCTTAGGGTCAAGTGAACATGGGTTGGAATCCTGGCTCTGCTACTTATTTATATACAATGTGATCCTGAATAAGTCACTTCCTCTCTTTGCCTCAGACTCTTCATGCATAAAATATGAGTATTAAAGCCTTCCTGCCAGTCATTTTAAAGCTCAAGGATCATATACATAAAACATCTTGAACATCCTAGCACATGTAAATCACTCTGGAAATATCAATTCTATGAAAACAGAGTAAGGGCCTGAGGTCCAGTTCAGTGTCTGAGACTCTTCCCAAACATGAATGGAAATAGAAGGGTTCTAGGCTGATTTATGTCAAAGGCAATTCTCTGTTTAAACTGTAATTAAAAGAAACACGAAGATAAAAGCTGCCACACTGCACAGAGTTTCAAGTCTTAGGAACATAAATATTAAATAAATTGATTGGATAAATATGGGAAAATTATAAGATAAGTGAGATAGAACCTCAGATTTTAATAAGACAGAATTTAATACTGATACTAATTTAATGTTATTAAATATCTAAGAATCATTTTCTTAAATTAAGAAATAATACCTTTTAGAATAAGATTTCCACTCATTCTTCTTGGTGATTAAAACAAAAATATGAAAGTTCTAAAATACTGCCCCTGACTAAGATACCTGCCTATCTTAGGCAGGAAAGGGAAAGGGAAAGGAAATTCATGTCTTTTAAAATCAAAGCCATAGAAGGAATTCCTGGGTAAGATGTTTTTCTACTGCATCTGTAGACTCATTTTAAAGTTGTAAATAATCCAGCAGAACTAGAAACAGTAGATGTTTCTTTATGCCAAATAACTGAAAAATGCTGGACATGCCAAATAAGCTTTCAGAGTACAGAAAGTAGTAGATTCTTCTCCCCACTTCACCCCTTCTTCCCTTTCCCCACAAAACTATAAGCGAGATAAGTGTGGTATAGTTAGAAATCTGAAAAGGTAGATTTATCTCCCAGAAGTGGGCTGGATTAGTTAGAACATTAAATCTCTGCAACTATCTAGCTTGGTGACTTTTGTAACAAGTCATTTCTGAGTCTTTGTTACCAGTAGTGGGCCAAAAAAACACATTCATACTAGAAGCTAAAGGATAGAGATAGTACTTAGAGGTGAGAAATTTGGTCTTGCCAGAGTGTATTCAAATTCAGTCTCTGCAAAGCCTAGCCAACCATAAAAATTTTACAGGACTACTTAAGCAGATAGTTTAAACTGCAAGGATTTTCCATGGATATCATTAGCATAGATAAAGCAATTACAAAAAGTAACCAAAGGAAAGGTTCTCCTCAGCAGGCATTTCTGAGTTCTTAGTAAATGCTGATCAAGCCAAACCTTCTTTTTCTAGTCATTCATCCAATAAATATTAAATTCCCAATATGTATCATGCACAGTAGCAGACCTAGGTAGAGTGACGAACAAAAGAAATAGGAGCTGACAAGCTATAAATTAGGATAACCATGGTCAGAAGCCATATCATTTTGGTAGGGATCTGAGAATGAATCCAGTGATTTAGGGAAAGTGCCCTGACAACTGCTGAAGCTGAACTAATATAATATAGTTCATAAGAACATGGAAGAATGCACTCTCAGCTCTGTTTGATTCATGCAGAGATAGGCTAAACTACAAGATTTTAATGGACTTTAAACCATCAAGGAAATGAAATGCCTTCAAACACACAGGCTGGTTTCAAATGACCATTACTCACATCTGTGGTAAACCACGATTTCATGCAAAAACTCAGTTTCCTTTTGATGGATGATTAAAAACAATATAATATCAGTAAAAGGGTCTAGACATGTAATGGCATTCCAGGAGATCACGAAACACTGGAGCATTAAATGTGATACATATTGCCTTCCCCCTCTCCCTAAGATTATGTTTGTAGCACTCACCATTTCCTTTACCGGCACATGCTATGACCATGGTGATTACACAGCTAGTGTACTTCAGAACACTCAACTCATGACTCAGCTGGCTCTTAGCAACCAAGAATATTTGAGACATGCATGATAAATATGAAGAGAAGGAAAGGCTAGAATCACAAGTGGGCTTCTGTAACAATTCATCTTAAAAACTAGAACGACCTACACCTACAGGTGTCTAAACATTAACCTTTCTTCCAATTGGAATTTAGTCTTTGCTGTCATATGTCTATAAAAAGAAGTTGCTGTTACCAATGGGTTAAAGTATATCCATGTTACCACAATGGCACAATGTTATTTCAACAATACCTCAGGTTCCGAAGTCCCAATCAAGAAATTCCAATTCTAGTTTCTTGCCACTTACAGAAACTGAGTTTCCACTCAGATTTTTTTTCCACTGGCAAAAATTCAGTATCGTGTATATTTTGCTTTTTCTCTGTTCACTGAATATCAAAGTTGGGTGAAAAAGAGATCTAGCATATGTACTCACAACAAATTAGACAGTTATATCAAAAAAGAGGATCCCAATCTGATCATCTATTATTACAACCTAGCTTTTGGTATATCTCCATTTGGTTTTCTAATAGCACTATTTTTTGTCAGGCTCATTACTCTACATAATCATGTATTACTAGAACAGAACAATTTCTTTGCCTGGTCACTTAGAAGCTTCTAGGTACACAATTTATTCATTCAAAGAATGTATGCTGAGTGCTTAGTATATGACAAATCCTGTTCTAGGCATTAGATACACCATAGGAAACAAGACAAAGGTCCTGTCCTTGGGTACTGTAGTCACAAAGACTTGAACCTAGTTTCAGCTTAAGTACTCACTGTCTCTCTGAACCTCAGATACCTCCCTCTACAGGAAAGAAAAGGAAAATAATACAACTTTACAGAGCTGCTGTGAAAATTATGTAATGTTTATCTAATGTAATGCCTAGAACACCACAAATGCTTGACAAATAGTAGCTATGCTAGTTTTACAAATAGCAGATATTACTATCATCCATTCTGGTTTCATATTTATCTATATGAAAATAACTCTAGTTTTTAAAAATAATTGGTTTCAAAGGCTTAAGTGTATCTAAAATATTTGTTTCAGGTGTTAATAGCTAAGCAGAATAAGCCATTTATAGATGAAATGCTATATCTGGTTATTAAAGGGCTCCTGGGTGCATACACTCAACACAAGACAGAAAGATTATAAAAGAAAAATACTTTGAGGCTGGGATATCAATAGTGAAATGGATCGTTGCAATCATACCGATATCAAAGGGTTGGATAGTTTATCTCTAGTAGTATTACTACATCAGTCAATTTAAATCAGAAATTGTATATAACAAACATATTTAAACGACTTGGAATCTCAAGTCTACTATAAGCCATCTAAAAGGAAAAAGAAACTATCTCTTTCCCCTACAGATTATTACAAAAGTCCCAAAAAGAAACTTCTCCAAAGGCAAATTCCTAGCTGACTGCAGTGACGTACTTTATAAAACAATTTATTTTTCATCTTATAAAGACAGTATGTTTATCACAGATAGACTGGGAAGCACAAAAAATGTGAACACAAAAAAGTTATTCACAACTCAAAAACAGTTATTCATAATCTGTCTAAAGGTAACAATTGTCAACATTTAGTAAATTTTCTCATAGTGTAGTTATTTAATATATTTGTGTTTTTTTTTAACATACTGGTAGTTTTTCTATTATACATGTAATACATGATCTATAAAAAAAATCTAGGTAATAAAGAAAAACAAAAAGAAAACCTGTCACCTACAATTCCACCCACAGAGAAAATCCTTATTAGTATCTTGATGTAGTTCATACACATGGAATCAATTCTCTATAGTTTTATATTCTAATTTGTTTGCATAAAAGTATTTTTAAAGTCATTAAAATGACTTTTAAGATATCCAGGTTGTTTCCATTTATTCTCTATTATAAATAATACTGTAGTGAATATATTAATATAAAAACCGCTATCCACATTTCTGATTTCTTTTTTTTCTTGACTAATTTACACTCCTACCAGCATAATAGCATTTGTCTCACCCTAAGCTCACAAACACTGAGAATGTGCTATACATAATTAGCTACCACCCAAATACAATAAAGTTTCTGTTTGTTCAACAACGAAAAGAGAAGGGAGTTTTAAAGAAAAACTCAAATAAAGGAAAGAAAGTAGAAGAATCTCCATAGTAAAATAAAATAGACCTCCCTAAAGACGCTAAGCAGTTGATAGAAATCGTGAAAATCCTCTAACAGTTAACAGGGAAGCATAACATCAAGTTCCAAAAGTCTCAGAAACAAAAACAAAACAATTCAAATAAAAAATACTCTACCTCATGGATATGTTTCATTACCTGAAAACAAAGACATGAACCAAGAATCAGTCTCACCTTTGAGAGACAAATGAATGGAAAAATGTGTTGATAAATTAAGATGCACAAAAGTTACTCTTTTCACAATGAAATTATTTTCAAATTTTAGGAGTGTGCAGAGTATTAAACATGGATATATAGTTTTGATTTTCCAAATACAATAGAAAATTCTATAAAGTCTTACCAAGGCAAGAAGATAACCAAGAATATAATTTATTCAAAAACTCTTTGTTGAATGACAACTTTGTTTCAGGTACTTTAATGTATGTATCTGAGATCCACAGTTAAGAAGAGTTCTTTCCTTAAAAAAGTTTGCCTTTAGCATCCTTCACAATCTGGCCCTCTCGCATCATGTAACATTTGCCCTGCCCAATAGCTGAAATATCATATATCTCAGACTATGGCTAGAGAAAGCAAAACCTGGGGGCGCCTGGGTGGCTCAGTTGGTTAAGCGTCCAACTTCGGCTCAGGTCATGATCTCACAGTTCGTGAATTCGAGCCCCACGTCGGGCTCTGTGCTGGCAGCTAGCTCAGAGCCTGGAGCCTGTTTCAGATTCTGTATCTCCCTCTCTCTCTCACCCTCCTCTGCTCACACTGTCTCTCTCTCTCTCTCAGAAATAAATAAAACATTTAAAAAAAAAAAACAAAAGAGAAAAAAAGAAAAAGAAAAACCTTTTAAGATACTGAGTGATCAACTTAAAAATAAAAACTTCTTGAGAGAAAAAAACAACCAATTGAATAGCTTCATATCAGCACACAGTAATGTTTATCCAAGTACCTATACTCAAGAATTCAAATACTGACAGGAAGAAAAAAACCTTTTGCTTTCCATAAAATATTTATCATTTTTCATTTCTTTGTAATTTCCCCTGTAAATCCTGCTTAATTTGAATCCTACAAGAGACATTTCTCCTTAACAGAAAATAACTGGTTTTCTGTAGATGTTTATACCACACAGGAGAAAAACTGTCACAGTAACTTCATGCTCCAGAAATAAAAGCTGATGAGCTCACTGTGAAAGGTCAGACTTCTGATAAAGCTCTGCATCTGCTCAAAGACTTTGATACTTGCATATACCTAGTCTGTTTCAAAACTATGCCCTCTCCTAAATAACATCAAACATTTATCAATGGCCTATTTTTCTAAACATGACATTTCATAATGATAACCACATAAAGAATCTAGTACTATTATTAACCTCTATTTTATTGATGAAGATACATTATTTCTCCATTTTCAAAACTGCTAGGAAATAGTCCAGATTTGAATGCAGGGATGACTGGCTCATAGGGACCTGTTCGTTTCACTGTAGCATAAGTTTGATTTTCTGTGGTTTGGTGGGACTTTTTGCTTCTTTTAAATTTTTTTCTTACCAGACACTAGATAAAATTTTTTCTGCTAACTTTGAAGTGAACTGATTTCCAAAATCACATAGAACAATACAATGCAATCTCACATACAATGAAAATAGATTTCTGAATGGCAGCAAGTAAACAGTCTAAATTATGCATGGAATTTCTAAAAACAACTAGATATCATTTATTTATTAGACTTCAAATCTCCAGGAAAAGTAGAAAACTATATGATTTCTTTTAAAAATTTACTGAAGTATAGGGGCGCCTGGGTGGCTTAGTCAAGCGTCTGACTTTTGTTCAGGTCATGATCTCGCGGTTCGTGGGTTCGAGCCCCGCGTCGGGCTCTGTGCTGACTGCCAGCTCGGAGCCTGGAGCCTGTTTCAGTCTGTGACTCCCTCTCTCTCTGACCGTCCCCTGCTCACGCTGTCTCTCTCTCTCTCTCCTAGAAATAAATAAAACATTAAAAAAAATTTACTGAAGTATAAACAATTTAGTCTAATTTGGAAAAATTTAGTATTTGCCCAAAGAGACTATGGTTTCCACTGCACCAATGCTCTGTGTTAGTATTTTAATGTTGTTTGTAAGAATATATATATATATATCATAGAGGAATGCATCTCTGGATTATATGTGAATGCTACAGCCCTTTGTAAATGTAAAGCAAAATTATCATTAACCTTTTATTAAAGCATTCATTCTGCTTTACAATAGTTTCTAGAGGGGCGCCTGGGTGGCTCAGCTGGTTAAGCATTCAACTCTTGATTTCAGCTCAGGTCATGATCTCACAATTCCTGAGTTTGAGCCCTATGTCAGGCTTTGCACTGACAGCACAGAGCCTGCTTGGGATTTTCTGTCTCTTTCTGCCCCATTCCCTGCTCACACATGCATGCACTTTCTCTCAAAATAAGAAAATAAACATTTAATAATAAATAAATAAAATAGTTTCTAGAAATTCGTGGTTACTTTTTGACGACAGATGACTAGAATGTACCAGATAAGACCCTTTAATTTTGGACAGATATCAAAATGTGGAAGAACAAAGCACAGACAGTAAGACAAAAGGGGTTTAATCAAATCTTCATTACTAAATTTCTTTTTTTAAATTTTAATGTCTACTTATTTTTTTGAGAGGGAGACAGAGACAGAATGCAACTGGGCGAGGTGCAAAAAGAGAGGGAGACAGAATCTGAAGCAGGCTCCAGGCTCCAAGGTGTCAGCACAGAGCCCGACATGGGGCTCAAACTCACAGACCACCAGATCATGACCTGAGGCAACATCAGACACTTAACCAACTGAGCCACCTAGGTGCCCCTTCATTACTAAATTTCTAACTAAAATTCTCTCAGTTTTAGTTTCCTTAGCTGTAAAAAAGGTTCCTCATACAGCTAAATGAGAGTCTTAAGTGACAACACGCCTAATGACCAACACAAAGTAGCATTCAATTATTGCTAGTTCTCTTCCCGTTAGGGAGTTTTTGGGTTTTTTTTTAGTTTGTAAAAGTCAGACAGATGTCCAAGTCTACTGGGTGGAAAAAGCCTACATAGGAACAAGGACTGCATTGCCCAAAACTTATAATTAGAAATCACTTGACTTCGGGGTGCCTTGGTGGCTTAGTCGGTTAAGCGTCCGACTTTCGCTTAGGTCATGATCTCGCGGTTCGTGGGTTCGAGCCCCACGTCGGCCTCTATGCTGACTGCCAGCTCAGAGCCTGGAGCCTATTTCAGAGTCTGTGTCTCCCTCTCTCTCTGACCCTCCCCTGCTCACGCTGTCTCTCTCTCTCTCTCCTAGAAATAAATTTTAAAAAAATTAAACAAACAAACAAAAAAAGAAATCACTTGACTTCTTAGTAGGTCTGGGATTTGGGCTCTTGTTATTTCTTTAGTCACACACTTTTTTATCATTCAGTAACAATACAATTTATTCATTCAAAGAGTCACAGAGTACCTACACTGCAGCAAGCTAAGCACAAAAATGCCTTAAACCTTCTCAAAAGGAGCTCACAATCTAGTAGTAGGGACAATCTGTAAGCAGACAACAAGGTGCTCTAAGTGCTATGATAAAGGAAAGCCCAGGATTATGGAAGTCCAAAGTAAAAGCACTTTACCTGGTAAGGGGAAGACAGCTTGGAAGAGGAACATCTGAGATGAGTCTTTATTTTTTTTTAATGTGTTTTTAAAATTTTTTTATTTATTTCTGAGAGAGAGAGAGAGAGACAGACAGACAGCGTGGGCAGGGGAGGGTCAGAGAGAGAGGGAGATACAGAATCTGAAGCAGGCTCCAGGCTCTGAGCTAGCTGTCAGCACAGAGCCCGACGGGGGGCTCGAACCCACAAACCGTGAGATCATGACCTGAGCCGAAGCTGGACACTCAAACGACTGAGCCACCCAGGCGACCCTGAGATGAATCTTGAAAGATAAATAGTATTTGTAGAAAAGAAAAGAAAAACATCTTTTCAGGTATAAGGAATAGTATGAGCAAGGGCACTGCCATAAGAAACCAAATCGTATATTCAAGAAACCATATATGTAATGTGGATGGAGCTCAGGGGAAATAGAGAAGGCAGATAAGGTAGGCAGGAGTTTCCTTTGTCCAGCTCAGGCTGTGAAACGCATTCCAAACCTATGCGGTAATTTGCTAAACTTGTGTAAAGGGAGTGACTTCAGTCCCATTTGAGAGTCTAATGTGGTAGTTACTCCTCAATCTAACTAGCTTTAAAAAAAATATATATATATATAACATATGTCGTTTTATGATGCATGAGTTCCAAGCACTATTTACTTTCTATCTAGCAATCAGAAACACTGCCTGAGAAACCAAAGACATTATCTGAACTGCATAGTTACTAAATACATATAGCTTCACAAGATATGCAGACTTCTCTAGGAGACTTTTACTTTGTTGACTCACAGGTTAAACACATAGCAGGCCTTTAATAAATACTTAATTAAATTATAGTGTGAGAAAGAGAGAGAGAAGCTTTTAATGTATTCTTTACTAAAGGGTCAACTGGAATGAGGACTTTAAAATAAAGAAAATTCCCTATCATTTTTTCCCCTAGCCTTCCCTTCACATGAATTTGGTCAACATGTTTCTTTAAATTCTTTTGTTTGTTTTCAGATCAGACTATTTTTAGTTGAGAAAAGCTCTACAAGTGGGAAGTCTGTATTTTATTGCTAAATTATTACATTCTGACATTAAGTCTCCAAGTTAGTTCCATGCAGCCATAGCTGACAAGCGGTAAAAGTCCTGATTCATTCGTGATGCACTGTCAATAAATATTGACAGCAAACATAAAAGAGCATGATCAAGGAAAAAAATCAGAATGGATGAAGCAGAGGGTGTGTCTAGTTTGGGAGCTATGAGGGAATGATGTGGCTTAGGAAATAGTATATTAGGGCCCAACAGTGAAAGCCATGTCAGATTAAAGCATTTAGATTTTATCTAAAGATAGGGCACTGGGGCACCTGGGTGGCTCAGTTATTAAGTGTCTGACTCTTGCTATCGGCTCAGGTCATGATCCCGTAGTTTGTGAGCTACAGCCCTGCATGCGATACAAGCACAGAGTCTGCTTGAGATTCTCTCTCTCCCCCTCTCTCTCGGGGCCCCTCCCCTGATCCCTCCCCCCACCCATGTGCATGTACTCTCTCAAATAAACTTAAAAAAAAAAAGATAGGGCTTCAAGTTTTCGAAAGTCAAATTTGCATTAGGCACTAGGTGGAAGAAGAATTAGAAGTGGGCAAGACTAGAGGCAAGAAGGTCACTTGGACTGTGGCAGTCATTCAGATGATGAGTTTGATTACAGTGGTGGCAATAAAGAATGTCACTTGCTACAACATGGATGGACTTTGAGGACATTATGCTAAATGAAATAAACCAGTCACAAAAAGACAAATACCATATAATTCCACTTATATAGGTTACCTAAAGCAGTCAAATTCATAGAAACAGAAAGTTGAATAGTGGTTACCAGGGAGTGGGAGAAGAGAAAATGGGGGAGTTGTTTAATGGGTACAGGATTTCCATTTTCCAAGATGAAAAAGTTCTGAAGAGCTGTTGATCAAGATTATAAATATACTAACTCAATGAACGATACACTTTAAAAAGGTTAAGATGGTTAATTTTATGTATTTCTTACCACAATTTTTTTTTTAATGCAAAGGGGAGGCTAGGCTTTTTTTGGTTGGTTGGTTTGGTTTAACATTTCACTGTATTCAGTAACCTCTGAGCAATGTCTCTTGCTATTTTATCTTGTAAAATGAATATGGCTACATAGGACCTGATTTGTAGAGCACCCAAGTTCCACATGTCCCCAAATATCTTACCTTATTACTAGTCATGCTACCTAACATTTCCTCCATCAAAGTCATTGTTTTTTTTTTAAAGCTTGCTTAAAATATTACTGAAAAATCACTTAAAATGTTAAGAAGCAGTACACAGAATAAAAATTGAAAACTCACAACCCTACTTCTGACCCAAAGTATTGTTGGTTTGGTGTAACTCCATCCAGATCATTACTGTAAATACATGGAGAAAAAAGTCATTCTTTAAGGTCACTCTTAAGGGACTAACTCAAAGCCATTAACCTACAGATGGTATTTTAACACAAGCCCTTGAGCCATATGCTTCCTTCCCATTAAACTTACTAGCCAAGTGATTGCCTAGGTTTTAAAAATAAGTAAGTTTGTTTACTCAACTATAAACATGTAGTAAAACACATTCATCTCAAATGTATTGCTCAATAAATTTTTAGAGTGAACACATCTGTGGAACCAACACCCAAATCAAGATTAGAATATTTATACTTCAGAAACCTCCTTTAGGCTTCCTCTCAGCATTATATCCCATCAGTAAAAGTAACCACTATTCTGACTTCTATTATCACAGATTAGTTTTGCTTATTTTTGAACTTTGTAATCTTTTGTGTCTGGCTTCTTTTGCTCAACATATTGTTCTAGGAGATTCATCCATGCTGTTGCATGTTGTGATAGGTTGTCTTTATCACTGCCACAGGGTATTCCATTTTATGGGTTATACTATAATTTATTTATCTACTCTATTGTGGATAATTAGTTATTTCCAGTTTGGGATTATTACAATTAATGTTGCTAGAACATTTTTATATGTCTTTCAGTTCATACTTTATCCATTTTTGTTGAGTATATGCCTAGAAATAAAATTGCTTGTGTTCAACTTCCATAGATATTACTGAAGAGCTTTCAAATTTCTGTCTCAATTTATATTTCACTTCTGCTGACCAAGGAATATCTGGGATGTTGTCACCAACAGTGAATAGTCAATTTGTTTGTTATTTTAATTTTAGCCATTCTGGGGCACCTGGGTGGCTCAGTCAGTTAAGTGTCCAACTTCGGCTCAGGTCATGATCTCATGTCGTGGGTTCAAGCCCCGCGTCAGGCTCTGTGCTGACAGCCAGCTCAGAGCTTGGAGCCTGTTTCAGATTCTGTGTCTCCCTCTCTCTCTGACCCTCCCCTGCTCACGCTGTCTCTCTCTCTCCGAAATAAATAAGACATTAAAAAAATTTTTTTTTTAATTTTAGCCATTCTAAATGGTAGGTATATAGTATTACCCTCATTTTCTTTTTCATGTTTCTGATCTCTAGTGATGTTGAGTACTTGGGCCAGAGTGACAGATCTATGTTTGGCAGGTAGACTTAATAAATCTTAATGACCAACTGATAGGACAGAAGGAAAAGATAATCTAGAATGATGGAAAAGGAAAAGACACTTAGGGAAAGAGAGAAAAGACATAAAATATATTCATTTCTGAAACCATTTACGCTTGATTTGCTGGGACACCTGGGTGGCTCAGTTGGTTAAGTGTTCAACTCTTTTTTTTTTTTTAATGTTTTATTTATTTCCAGGAGAGAGAGAGAGAGAGAGAGAGAGAGAGAGACAGTGTGAGCAGGGGAGGGTCAGAGAGAGGGAGTCACAGACTGAAACAGGCTCCAGGCTCTGAGCTGCCAGTCAGCACAGAGCCCGACACGGGGCTCAAACCCACGAACCGCAAGATCATGACCCAAGCGAAAGTCGGACGCTTAACCGACTAAGCCACCCAGGCGCCCCAAGTGTTCAACTCTTCATTTTGGCTCAGGTTGTGATCTCACGGTCATAGGATTGAGACCCTCAACTCAAACCCTGGTTCTGCCCTAACTATGCAAAAATTCAGATGAAAGAAGTTTACATTCCACAGAGAGAAGGAAATTACATTTCCTAGTCCTACCTTACAGCAGCCTGATAACCAAATCTGCACATCGTTTTTATAGAAGGGAAACATTATTTAAAACAGAATAACCAATTCTGGAAGCCTTCTTAAAAATGTCTTTCTGCATTATACTAGCATTTTCTTTCAACAGTCCACAGATCTTCATCTCTGGGCAAGTAAGCATACTTTAGAATTGAAGGAAAATCCCACGCTTATTCTTAGAAGCCTAAAGTCGAAGCCTGAAGTCGATCCTGTGGATTGGGTTCTGTAGCTAAGTTACAAAGTGAACAAAATACTAAACTGCATCAACAACAAATGAAACTGGTAAATTGTATTTATCCATTTAAGAGTCTATGCCTCCTACCAGGCCGTGGGCTTCTTGAAAAAAGATCTTATTCATCACCAGCCTCTAGTACATTGCCTGGTACACATGGAAAGTATTCGATAAATGGTGACTGGATATAGTCAGTGAGCACCTCCCCCTTGTGCAAGGTATTGTTAGGTGCCAGAGAGCCCATAATGGTTCACTTATATTGGTGCCAAATGTTTTAGACTATTTAAAAATTAAACAAGGCCAGATTTGGTTAAGGGCTGCAGCTGCAGTTGCACCTGCTCTCATCCCAGACTTCTTCCCACAGCAAGGCTAGTCTCCTCCGCATGCCTGCTGAATCAAGTCAAATATTTTTCTCAAATGATGGAGAGCCACTTCGCATGCAGCTCTGCTATGGTGTTCTTTCTGCTCAGCGAAGGAGGGAAATGCCAGAATCTTTGGTCATAAAAATGTGATGGCTAGCAAAAGCAGGTGCTGAGTAAGCTTGGTACACTTCCAAGTGAAGTCTTGCCATCTAGAATTCTGAATTGAGGATGCCAGACTCCAGAACATCTGGATTTGCTCCTCTGGCTTTGAGCTTTCTCTAAGAGAGGCCAGGAAAAAGTATGCCGCTGCCAGTATATGTATGTGTAATTGTATACTCAAATACTGTACTTTGGGTAAAGTCCAAGACTTGGCAAATGGATGGAATGTAGCACATGGGTCTTCCTGAATAGAGAACCATGCAAGGGAAGGGTTTCCTTGCAGAACACAAACTAGGCAAGGTGTGAACTGCCCCTCTGTGGCACATTTTGGAAGACTCTACCCAGGAGAATAAATACATGGGAGTTAGTCGGGGGTGGGAGGAATGCTCAGAAGTATATGAGAGACAAATGAGCACAACTACCTCAGAAAACACTAAGTTCATGAAACAATAACTATTTCCTCACCCCCCAAAAGATAAATATATGTGATTATAACTTGGTATATACAGAAAAAAAATACTGAGCTGCGGACTCTGGCAGACAGACGGTGTTGATACTAAACAGTGTGAGCTTTGGCAGCTGCACTATGTGCTCTTTCAAATTCTTACATCATTACTCTGGTAAGGGCCCTCTACCAAGTTGGCATGAGTTCTAATGCGGTTTGGAGAGAGAATTTCTTGCCTGTTAAAAAAAAAAAAAAAAAAAAAATGACCTACAAGTAGCCTTTTTTTCATACAAGAAAATGAAAATATTTCTCTTTACTCTAGGTTTTGTTTTAAAGGAAAAAGCCACATTGCTAGGTTATTAAGAAAGTGTTAGAAATAATCTGAGATTTTAAAGACTGCTCAATACAAGCTCTAAAAAGACTCCTAAAACAATACTTGAATACTGCTTAAAATAGTGATGATCTATTTGTGATTATAATAAAGAGTCAGTTATAAAGAATGATAGTTATCTTTATAGTTATACTAACACTGGCAGCTTAGGTATCCTTCAAATTTCTTTTAATGTTTATTTATTTTTGAGTGTGAGTGAGCGAGGGGCAGAGAGAAGGAGACACAGAATCTGAAGCAGGCTCTAGGCTCTGAGCTGTCAGTAAATGTGAGGCTCAAACTCACAAACTGCGAGATCATGACCTGACCAGAAGTTGGACACTTAACCAATTGAGCCACCAGGCTCTTCGGCCTTTAGAGACCAAGAATGGGGAGCCCTCTCTACTTCATCCATGAGAATGTGGACAGTTTTCTTGACCTCAGATTATGTCCTCAAATGCAAAATGAAATAGTAACATCACCCTATAAGATAGTTCCCACAATATCAAGTACATGGCAAATCTTAAATATTAGGTAGCCTTGTAAAAGACACACTCTTTAAAATTGGTGTTTAATTAGAACTACCATATACTTAATAGAGCTAAGTGGTCTGGGTTTTCCCCAGATTCAAAAATGAAAAAAATTTATATAAGCTGGTTTCAAGACTGGGTTTGTCCTACAATAAACTATTTGTAAAAAAAAATAAAAATAAAAATAAAATAAAAATAAAAAAATAAAACAAACAAAAAAAAACCAAATCAAATAACATTAATTGTGATAAAAAAAAAAAAAGACTGGGTTT
Source organism: Crocuta crocuta (assembly GCF_008692635.1). Classification (NCBI taxonomy): domain Eukaryota; kingdom Metazoa; phylum Chordata; class Mammalia; order Carnivora; family Hyaenidae; genus Crocuta; species Crocuta crocuta. The sequence continues at coordinate 2,076,626 of NW_027530625.1, forward strand.
GTCCTCTTTAAAAGAGATTTCATAAAAACAAGACTTCAT
>NW_027530625.1:2076762-2141184 GCF_008692635.1 Crocuta crocuta
GGGGGGGATTATCTCTCATAAATTAGGTATAATGTGATATGTTTAGAATGACAGGATTTTTTTTCATTTTTATCATGAAATATTTCAAATTGTCATCAAACCAGTGATATTAATAAAACAGCCATCACTCACACACGATAATGACCAAGGTTTTGCCACATTTGCTTCAATTACTATTATAACTATTTTATTTTTGAGATATAATTTACATATGGTAAGGTGACCAAATCTTAAGATTAAGTTTGATTAATTTTTACATATGTATAAGTAACATATAGGCACCACCCAGAACAAACTAGGGAATATAGCAGCTCATAAGATTCCCTTGTGTGACCTTTCTTCCCCCAAAAGTGTCTATTATTCTGAATTCAGACAGCATTTTCACTTGTTAGGTTTTCCTTTTACCACTAATAATCAGATAGAGCCTTTGCTTTTCTGTTTTCCTAAACACACTGCCAATGTCTATTTTGATTGTATACCCATTTTTTAAAAAGTTCATATTAAGACTCTTAATAGCAGCAGCAATAGTAAAAACAGGCAAAACATCTGAAAACTATAGTAAAAAAATCCACATATTTAGAACGCACATAAGCCCTCCAACATTTTTAAAGAAGCAGAAGGCTAAGAATGGTAGCACAGAAGAAGCTAAAGGGAAAGTGGTATTCACTTTGATTTAAATAAATCCTTAAGAAAATGCACTAGACATTTTTTTTAATAAGACTGTAATCAGTATACACACCTAAACCATATTTAAGATAATATTCTACTGAAAATTTAAACCCTTAATATGCTCATTTTTATTACCTGTCAGTATCTGAATAAATCCCATTCCAAATATATTTTCTTTAAAGTTTACAACTATTGGGACACCTGGGTAGTTCAGTTGTTTAAGTGGCCAGCTTTGATTTCAGCTCAGGTCATGATCTCATGGTTCATGGGATTGAGCCCCATGTTGAGCCCCACTTCAGACTCTGAGCTTACAGCACAGAGCCTGCTTGGGATTCTCTCTCTCCCTCTCTTCCCCTTCCCTGCTCACTTTCTCTCTCTCGAAATAAAAAATAAACTTTAAAAAAAAAGTTTACAACTATTTTTTTAATGCCATGCTCTCACGCCTAGAAGCTGACATTCTTCCTAAATTTAGGAGCCAGATTCCTTACACAATCTTAGCACCAGTACACACACACAAATTTGAAAAGCACCCTCAGCAGCAGCTTTTTCATGGAGTAAAGTACCCTCAGTAACTGGAGAATGTAGTATTGGAATCAAATGACATATAACCTAGTTGATCTGATATATTCAACAATATGTACCACTGTTCAATTAACATGTTCATATGACGGGACAACATAGGACTGTAAATTATTTTGGTACCTGGAAAACAGTGGAGTGGGACAGAATATCTTGGTATAGTGACAAATGCAATAACCACTACCTTATCAGAAGGGTTGTTGGAAGCATTAATTAAGATAACATAAAGAAAGGGTGTTACTTTTCTCACCTCAGCAGTTCTTAACCCTTAGACTTACATGAACTAAGCTGTGATTTGACAGAAATGCCCTCTCCTCACCTCCATATCTTGGGGCAGCACAAATAAAGATTCTACTTCTAATAGCCACTTCACAAATTCACTTGTGAACCAAATTATCCCTGAAAGTATTAAGAAGTAAACCATGGGATGGGCGCCTGGGAGGCTCAGTCGGTTAAGCGTCCAACTTCAGCTCAGGTCATGATCTCACATTTCGTGGGTTCAAGTACCACGTCAGGCTCGTCAGGCTTGGTGCTGACAGCTTAGAGCCTGGAGCCTGCTTCTGATTCTGTGTCTCCCTCTCTCTCTCTGCTCCTCCCCCACTACTGCTCTGTCTCTCTCTGTTTTTCAAAAATAAATAAATGTTAAAAAAAATTTTTTTTAAAAAGTAAACCATGGGATAAATTCCTTTCATGAGTTTGCTTCCACATAACCTAGTTAAGACACTTCTGTGGAAACAAAATTTTGAGAAGGTGGTATGAAAGCCCCAAAGGGAAGAGCTCCAATCCTAAAAACTTCCTAAAAACAAAAAAGATATGCTGAGGGCCTGTCAGGAGGCAAAGGTACCCAAACTGTATGTGGCTTACCAAGAAATGACAACCACTCTTGCTCCCATACCCGGATCTCAAGTTTCCACTCAAGTTGCTAGCTAAGCATTTATGGTTAATCCTTTACATAGATGTTACTCTTCAAATCTTTTTACAGAGACAACACAAAAATAGAGCAATATCATAACTGGCTGCTTCTGATCACTGTTTATTTTGTAGACATAAATAATCACCTGCCAGTTACTGGCTTTATTGTGATCGATATCTTAGGATGCTTTGATCTCCAAATTCATTTATTAAGGTGAAAACTATCTCTTATGTTTAAAAGAGTAGTGAGCTAGACTTTTACAACTTTATTCCATCTGCTTTGATCTAAAAAATAAATGTATCAACTCAAGTCAGCACCCACCCCCATTTTCTTATTGTAGAGCCATCCCTACGGAGTCAAAGAAGGTACTACTTAATCAACACTAATAATATGAACAAAACTGTTCACATTTTTCACTGCTTTTCTAACTCAGGAGTTGAAAATAAGGCATTTGACACACACCCCCCCAAAACAGATGCACACTACAACTTCTAGAATAGATTACATATCTATTCATATCTCAAAAGGAAATACTGCATTTATTTAAAAATCAATATATTTAAATGATTTCATTTACATATTGTTTAGATAAAAAATGAATTAAGCAAGGAACACTTACAGTCTAATATAAACCTTTATCAAGTGCCAAATATACTGTATATCTAAATAAAATGGCTCTGAGTTTATATTAGAGTAAAAAGGATTAGCCTTCTGCACAATTCTAAAACAAAGTACCTGAGAAATGCTATAGGAACCAAGGAGGAAAGAAGAGATGTTGGTGAGAAATCTGGAAGGCTTTAAGAAGAATCTGGCATAGGGAAAAGAATTAATTCTACCCGATCCAGCCCATATTGTTTTCACCCCTCTGAGCAATTAGGCATTTACTGAAAAGCCAGACAGACCAAGGCTCTGTGACCTTAAGCAAATCACATCTCCTATTAGTCTCATTCCTCATATATAAAGTATTATACCAAATACCTGGCAGGACTGTTGAGAAAATTAAATATGAATGATTTATGTATTTATGAAAATTTATATACACTATATGTATAGGTATCTCCATATAAATATACCTCTATATCTCATCTACTTACATATAAATATATACACTTATGTATATTTATATACACTTACATATATGTGATTTATACATATATAAAATCTGTACATTTATATATACACATGTATATATGAAAATCACAATGCCAGACACTGAAAGGATGCTCAGGAGGTTATTACAAACATCTATGAAATGCTGAATCCTATGTGAGATTAAGAGTGCCTCTGCCTCTGGACACTGCATGGTATGCTGTTTAACTGCTTTTATTTTCCCCAGATCATAAAAGATCAAGTGCCATGTGATTTGCTACTTATCCCCCAACGAGGAGAATAAAACACACATAGTAATGATATTGTACGACCACTAGCAGAGGAATTAGTAAGACTCAAAAAATACATGGTGTTTACAATGAAAACATACAAAAATTGAGTTCAAAAAGAAGAAAAAAATTGCTAAATATAATATTTAGGCAATCTGCGTCGACTGATCAACCTTTACTGAGGTTTCACTAAGTACAAACTAAGCCCCTTAATACTATGCTAAGCCCCAAGGGGATGTCAAAACAATATGCCAGGGGTTGTCTTTGCTATAGCCTGCTGCAGCCCTATGAGTCTTAACTCTGAAGGGATTACAGAAATTTCAACCATTTTCCTAGAGTTTCTTAACATGTGTGGACTCCACAGCAGTGGTTCTCAAAGTGTGATCCTTATTATGTCCTCAAGACCTTTTCAAAGTGTCTGCAAAGTCAAGCTATTTTTGTACTAATTATAAGCAATATTTGCTTTTTATTCACGATGTTGACCTTTAAAATGATGGTGCAGGGGCACCTGGGTAGCTCAGTTGGTTAAGCATCCAACTTCGGCTCAGGTCATGATCTCATGACTCATGGGTTCGAGCCCCACATCAGGCTCTGTGCTGACAGCTAGCTCAGAGCCTGGAGACTGTCTTCGGATACTGTGTCTCCCTCTCACTCTGACCCTCCCCTGCTCACGCTGTCTCTCTCTCTCTCTCAAAAATAAATAAAACACTAAAAAAAGTAAAAATAAAAATAAAATGATGGTGCAAAACAGTGTTGGGTTAAACTGCTGACTTTAGCAAAAATCAAAGCAGTGCCACCAAAATGCATTGACCGTCACTGTATTCATCATTGTTATACACTCCAGGGGGGAAAAAAAAGGCATTTTACCTTAAGAAGGTCTTTGATGAGGCAGTAAGATTTATTGATCTTATTAAATCTCAACGTCTGACTATGCAACTTTTTAATATTTTAGAATTGGAACTGGAAAATGGAAAACAACTTAAACATATTTCTGTACATGGTCTCAAGGAATTGCACTTTAAGCTACTGTTTAAGTTGTAGGCTAAACTAGCAGATTTTTTTCATGGACCAGCATTTTACTTGAAAGAACAACAGAAAATAATGGTTATTCAGACTTGGATGTTTGACAGTTATTTCCTTGAAAATGAACAAAGCGAGCATGTCACTTCAAGGAAAACAACTGGCAATACTTGCTGCCAGTGAGAAAATTTAAGCCCTCAAAAAAAATTAGAATGTTGGAAAATTTGTATCTGTTGCTGTGAGCTTCCCAGCTTCCCAGGAGGTATTTCCCAGGAGATTAGCAGCGAGATTAAGAAAATTGATTTATTGGATTTTATATGATGAAATGTGTCCACATTTAGAAAATCTGCATAAATTGTTAAACCACTGTTTTTCACATGACCAAAACATGATGTTACAAAATGATTCATGGGTAAAAGACCCATGCAAACTGTAAAACAGGCTGGGGGATTTTAGTGAAACAGAGTATGAAAAGTTCATTGATATGGTTTCAGATTAAGTATTGAGAACTGATATAGCATCAAAGAGGAATATATATAATTATCTGAAATATTAAAATTTCCCTTTTTCCATACATATCCATGTATAGACGCCAGATTTTATTCATGTACTTCAGCCAAAACTACATACTGAAACAAATAGAATGCAGATGCAGATATATGCAGATATGAAAATTCAGTGGTCTTTTATGAAGCCAGACATTAATGAGAGCTGTAAAAAAGACAAAATGTCACTCTTCTCATTAAGGTTTTTTTTTTAAACTATACATTTAAAAAAATTTTTTTAATGTTTATTTTTGAGAGAGAAAGACAGAGCAAGACAGAGTGTGACGGGGAGGGAAGGGCAGAGGGAAAGGGAGAGGGAGACAGAATCCAAAGCAAGCTCCTGGCTCCAAGCTGTCAGCACAGAGCCCAATACAAGGCTGGAACCCACGAGCCATGAGATCACGACCTGAGCTGAATGAAGCCAGACACTAAACCAACTGAGCCACCCAGGTGCCTCAGAAACTATAGACATTTTTATAGTTATTTTTAAATATTTATGTTGCTGTGTAACAGGTTTATTATTTTTATTTTAAATGAATAAATATTTTTATATTTTCTAAGTTTTAATATCTATTACAGTGATAGGTAATAGGTATAACTTACATAAACGAAAGCTCTTGGGAACCTCAATAATTTTTATGAGTATCAATTTTGTGTGTGTGGCAAGAGATCTCAGAGATCCTGATTTTATTGTTTTGGTTGGTATAATTTTGTATTTGTGGAAAAGTACAGAAATTGAAGTAACATACAGCATAGTCAAAATTTGAATTTGGATCCCCTGACTTCAATTTTACATTCATTCTACGCCACAATTCCTGTATTCACTGACAGTGGTTTAGAAACTCCTCACTGCATTCTTCCCAGTAGGCAGGAAATTTGACCAAATAATTACAACAACAACAGTAACTGAAATTTGAATGTTATGTGTCACGTATTTTTAGACTCCTGCTTCACTTAGTTCTCACAACGACCCAGTGGTATAGGTACAATTAATTACTTACTACATTTTTGAGATGAGAAACTCAAGAGATTAAACCACTTGCCAAAAATCACACAGCTACTAAATGGCAAAGCTGGGATCTGAAAATAACACTTCTCTAACAAAGAGATATATCAGCAAAAAAAGCTATCTCATAACTGCCAAACAAAACATTTGTGTGGTCATCAGCAGTGGCATTTACGGGAATAAAGGACTTGACACTCTGGCCCAGTATACCTTCAGATACAGACAAAACAAAATACTAGCCTGGAGTATGGCCACACAAATTTAGTTCTACACAGAAAAATGGCAAGAAAACAAGCAAATAGGGAAATGTACTAGATATAACCAGGCTGCCTCTCTTCCTTACCCATCCAGCATCTCTACCATCACCCATTAAAAAGAAGTGACAGGAGTCAAGGGTGAAGGATTCGTCACTGACATACAGCTGGGGCAGTGAAAACTCTTGGCAGGTGTTCTCTAAGCCCTAACTCCTCTTCTATGCAAACAAACCCCCAAGCTGAGTCCTCCCGGCTTTATCACACTGAGCCTTGACAAGAGCCATCATTAGTGTCCAAACTCTACTTTTTCCAGGCTGATGACATGTGTCAGGCCTTGATTCCTGGTGCTATTCCTGCCTGCCAACTCAGGAAAGGCTTCTGTAAATGCCTTTGGCTTTTTTGAAATACCTCAAGTCACAAGACAGCAGCTGACACCAACACCCTCCAGAGAATGGACACTTGGCCAGGAGCCCAAGCTGAAGTGAATGTGGAGGTTCTTGATCTTTACTGAAATCATTCCTACCTTCTCACTGGCAATTAAAATAAATTCCTCCCCTGAGAGCAGCCAGAGGTTCTGCAAGCCTCTTCCATCCAGTGGTAGTCACGTTTGATTAGAGAAAAGTGTTAAAGTGTAGCAGCAGCTGATAAATGTCAGAGCCTGAAGGGCCTTCACAGACTTTTGATCACTTACAGCTATTCCTCATTTCAAACCATGGACAGTTTTTATGCCAACACCACTCAGCATCGCTTACTTAGTCAAATACTTCAGGTCAGGATGCCAAATTCAAGTCAATGGTCCATTTGCACTACTTCTGGGTGCATCCCTAAGGCTAAGATGTTTGACCTACCAGGCAGATAGACTGGGAAGTACTTTTCAGATGGCCAATACAACATTAGGAAACTTCTACAGAAAGCATGCTTTTTCATGATGGAGAGGCAGTGCGTTCTAAGTAAGCACACATATGCACACACACACACACACACTCACTGTATTACTTTGTGTCTTCGTTTCCCTCCTAAACATATCTCATCTGTTAAATCTTAGCGTAAATCAGAGACTCCCAAATGTCCATGAAATGTCTACATCAGAATCCTCTGGGGGCTTCTGAAAACTATAAAACCCATTCCTAGAGGATTTATTAAGTCTAGGTCAATGCGTAGGAATCTGCATTATTAGCAATCCACTTTTCCTACCATCGCACTTTTAATTCTGATGCAAAGTCAAATCTGGAAATCATTACTAAATGACCTCTAAAACTCCTGATAGCTTTAAAAGTTATAAAACTAGGCGAGCCTGGGTGGCTCAGTCAGGTAAGGTCCGACTTAGACTCAGATCACAATCTCATGGTTCATGGGTTCGAGCCCAGTATTGGGCTCCGTACTGGCAGTGCAGAGCCTGCTTGAGATTCTCGCTCTCTCCTCTCTCTCTCTCTGCCCCTCCTCTGCTCATGCTTTCTCTCTCTCAAAATAAATTTAAAAAACTTTCAAAAAAAGTTATGAGGTGCCTGGATAGCTCAGTCAGGTAAGCAGCTGACTTCGGCCCAGGTCATAATTCCACAGTTCCTGACTTTAGGCCCCAGCTCAGGCTCTGTGCTGACAGTTTGGAGCCTGGAACCTGCTTTGGATTCTGTGTCTCCCTCTCTCTCGCTTGCTCCCTTGATAGCACTCTGATTCTCTTTCACTCAAAAATAAACATTAAAAAATTTTTTTAAGTTATAAAGCTATAGATTGGAACTTATTTTCTACTCTTTCATCCCAGGATTTTTCCCCTATCCAAATTAGCATTCTCACGTAAACATCAGGATTGTCCACTTTCAAGTTAGCAATGGAGTCTAAAACCAGCATTTCAAGTATTAATAGCTTACCCAACCTACATAATACTGAATTGTATAGGAATTGCACAGTACAAAACAATTTCATTTAGGAAAGTATGAGGTAGATGTACCTTCCTACCTCATGCTTTCCTAGAAAATATACATTCAAAAATAAAACTTAAGACACATACTTTGCAAAGATTCAACTATTTGCTAGAAATAGCCAAGAAAATCAACATTTGTTCAAAGATCATTTTCCCTAAATGTTATAAATGAATAAAGTTGGTTATAGAATGAATATGTCAAGTTGCCTATAACTTATGATGTCCTAACACAGTTATCATCTACCTGGGATAATACTAAACTTTGTAAGAACAGAGGTCAAATTTTTAAAGCATACAAAGTGTCATATGATTAAATTTAACCCAATAAACTGAAACAGGTCAGAGGAAGAAATACATCATCTTATATTATTGATAGATCATCAGGGTTTCATCACGTTAAAAAAATGGAAAGATGGAGTCCCCCTTTGATCACTATTCTTATCTGTTTCATTAACTGGCTATTGCAAAACACATGGCTCTTGGCTCTCAAGGACTTTTAAAGTCCTTGCCAACACTTTTCACAGCATGGAATAAAACCCAAGATTCTTTCCAGTTCATTCCTTAATGCCCATGAATAGTAACTACTGCATGATTTTGATTCCCATTTCTCTTACGACTTTATATTCCTAACTCAATGTACTTACTCAGTTCAGCTGAACAACAATCCTTGGTAGAGTTACTCAGAAGAGTTGTTCAAAGATTATAGATATCCTGTGAATTAAATTACCATGGAAAAATGAAGTCCTGCTTCAATGTACTGGGTTTGCAAAGAAATCTTGAATAGTAACATCTCAAACACATTAAGTCACTGCAACTAAGGGATGGAGAATTCAGGTGGTCCTTGGAATATTTTGATAAGTTTTAAAGTATATGTTCCATTTGAAAAGAAATATTGCCAGGGCACCTGTGTGCCTAAGTGGGTTAAGCATCTGACTCTTGGTTTTGGCTCAGGTCATGATCTCATGGTTCATAAGTTCGACCCCCTTGTCAGGCTCTATCTACACTGTCAGAATCCTGCTTGGGGGCACTTGGGTGGCTCAGTTGGTTAAGCATCCAACTTCAGCTCAGGTCATGATCTCATGGTCCATGAGTTTGAGCCCCACATTGGGCTTTGTGCTGACAGCTCAGAGCCTGGAGCCTGCTTCGAATTCTGTGTCTCCCTCTCTCTGTCCCTCTCCCACTCATGCTCTGTCTCTGTCTCTCTCAGAAATAAACTTAAAAAAATAATAAAGAAGAATCCTGCATGGGAGTGTCTCTCTCTTCTCTCTGCCACTCCCTCACTTGTGCTCTGTCTCTCAAAGGAAATAAACTTAAAAAAATGTTTTTAAGCAATTTAAAAAAAAAGAAATATTGCCTTTTGGTACCAGGCTAATTTGCTGTTTCAGTGAGGTGGACTGCCTACCTTTACTTGCCTTCCAGACTCATCTAAAATATCTGAAATAACCTGATATAAAGTTGTCATGTCAAAAAGTAAAATGTTCCAAGCTATTGAGTTTAAATTTCTCGTTCTACCTCTCAACTCTGGTAAAACCTCAAACAGGCTAAATATAAGAATGGTCAATAATTCCATATACAACCGCAATATTTGGTGTACCCTTTTTTTCCTCCTAATATTCAAATAAAAACTCTGGATCCAGCAGTCTTCTTGGTTAAGTACTGCCTTGAAACAACACATTCTTTCAGCCTAACTTAAGGCCAGATTTAGTAGTCATAGTGCTGGGATAAGATCCAAACTAAATGGTTGCTGGAGGAATGGGGAGAGACATGAAACTGTTACAAAGTAAGTTAAATTCATTCAAATACTTGTGTTAATTTCTATTCTGGCAACTTCTTTTAGAAATTCTAATTGTATAAGCACAGATTTACTAATTAATGGTTGGTATCTGTAATTAGTACAGAAATTGATAAAGCCTAATAATTACTTTTCCAGGGACCATCACTGTCCAGTAATCATTGTCCGGTTACATCACACAGATTATGGCATAGAGACAGATGTGACTAGATAATGTGACAGGTTGCAGTACTGCTAGAAAGTTGTTACTTCTAATAAATTAGAGATCAAAACTTCCAAAAGCATCAATATTACATCAGTGATAAGACTAGATTTCAAAATCTTGGTCTAGAGCTCTGCTCGGGATTTCTTTTTTTTTAAAGTTTATTTATTTTTGAGAGAAAGAGAAAGCAGAGGAAGGGCAGAGGGAGAGGGAGAAAGAGAGAATCCCAAGCAGGTTCTGTGCCATCAGTAAGAAAGAAGCCCGACATGGGGCTCGAACCCACAAACCACAAGATCATGACTCAAGCTGAAATCAAGAGTTGGATTGCCTAATCAACTGAGCCACCCCAGTACCCATCTGGTCAGATTTCTTAACCTGAAGTTCATAGGGAGGCTATTGATGTGTTCTTGGATTCCCAAACTGAAACTGCTTTTAAAATTTTGTGTTTATATGCTTCTATTTAGGGAGAGAATCTACAGCCTTTGAATAAGTTTTTAACTATATTATCTAATTTAAACCTCACAAGCAAGATGTGAAGTAGGTATGACTATACTATTATTCTTATTTTAACAGGTTGAAGAAATTGAAGCTCATGGGAAATTTTTTAAAAAACCCTCTACCTAAGGTCACAAAGGAAGTGGCAGAGCATTATTTAAAAAAAAAAGTCTTTGAAACACACATATACAATGCAATAAGCTATTTGGAAGGTATTTTAACTGTAAAATATGGGTTTTACATTAGTGTATATGGACTTAAACCTAAATTATGGATAAAATATGCCATTTTATTTAGTAATATGTAAATAATTGTAAATGACTTTAAGAATTCAAATCATTTTGAAAAAAACATAAAAATACATGTAAATTTTTACATTTGTCATGTGTTGTTTTACACACTTGACATATATTGTCTCATTTAGTTCTCATAATAAACCAATGCATAGATACCATCATTATCTCCATTTTATAGATAATGAAACAGAGAAACAGAGTGGTTAAGTAATTTGCCCAAGGTCACATAGCTAGTAAGCTGCAAAGTTAAGATTCTGGCTCCAAATCTGTACTCTATTATGCTGTAATATTACTTCTCAATATATGAAAAAGCTAAACTATGGTCACTCTAAAGGAAAAAATGAGAAAGCCAAAAAAGAAACCAATTTGGAAAAGTCTATCATGATAAGGTATTTAAATCTATTCTATTTTAGCACATATGAACCAAGAACAATGCAAAAAGAGAAACCTAGAATCTACTACATTCATGTGCTACTTTCACATGCACAACCTCATTTGATTTTCACAGCTGTGTGCAAAGGAAAGGTGAATGCTATTTGTCCCACATCTTAAAGAAGAGTTAACTGATGCTGGGAGATTAATCTCACCACTCATCATTATCTGACCTTTCCTGCCCTAGGACTTCCTATGCAATCTTTCCTCTAATGGGATCTTTCCTTCTCTGTCTATATCTTTCCTGGCACTTCAGGGCACAGTTAACCCTTTTCTCTATTCTCCCTTAACATGATTCATATCATTCCACCAGCGCAGCAATCATCCTCTTTGTCATCATCTGTGTCTACATCTAGTTCCCTGGGCTTCATGATGGTAAGGCCCATACAGAGAAGGAAGAATCTAGGATTTCACCGCCAAATTAGCAAAAGGATGAGGCAAAACACTAGCAGTTTGGCTAAGAGGAACAAGGATTCACATTGACATGCTGTTGTCATCTTTATAACTTAAGAATCTGTCCTCAAAGTTAGTAGCATTCCCACCAAACACGTCCAGAGGTGCTCCCTGTGTAAAACGTGGGAAGTGTCTGGACAGACAGCCCCTGAGACTATGACTCCTCTGCTAATCTACTAATGCTACTAATCCCTCAAATATATTGTTTTATTGAGTTTATGCTTCTTGTTTCTTTCAAGTATATCAAGAGGCCTCAAGAGGACTATGAAAACAATTACATCTCTAAGTTGCAGCAGTGTGGGTTTCTCTATTTCGTAGTACCTCTGGAAAAGGAAAGAAGGTAAGTGAAACAGTAAAGGATGGCATGGTGAGTTTTGACAAATTCAAAACCAATCTAAATCAAGAACTAAACAGACCAATTTATTAACTTTGTAGTTTCTATCATTCCTGGCTAATTTAACCCTTAACTTTTTTTTTTTAATTCTTAGGCTTTAACCTTGCATTAAGTACATAAACACCTTAGCAAATTCATTTATTTTCATTTATTATTTATTTTACAAATAGTTTATTGTCAAATTAGTTTCCACATAACACCCAGTGCTCATCCCCACGAGTGCCCTCCTTCATGCCCCTCCCCCCTCCCCCCTCCATCCATCAGTTCTCAGTTTTTGTCAGCATTCAAGAGTCTCTCATGGTTTGCCTCTCTCCCTTTCCCCCACCATTTCCCCCCTTCTTCTCCCCCTTGGTCCTCTGTTAAGTTCCTCCTAATCCTCCTATACGTGCAAACATATGATATTTGTCCTTCTCTGCCTGACTTATTTCATTCAGCATAACACCCTCAAGGTCCATCCATGTTGCTACACATGGCCAGATTTCATTTTTTCTCAAGCAAATTCACTTAAAAGACCCAATATGTGCCTCAAACTTGCCTGATGGTAAAAACTAAAATTAAGGACTTAAAATAAATTAAAGGAATGAGGATAATGGTGACCTTTCCTGCCATGAAAATTACCTCAAATACAGTGTTTCCCATCCTTATGTCATTCTAGAAACCTATCTTTCACTCTAGTTTTTCAAGTCTATGAAAAGCATTCTTCTTAGAATACCATGAATTTAAGCAATGGTGTTTTGTAGACACCTAATGGCTTGGAGCAGGAGTCAGTATTTTTTAAAAGCCTGAACATTGGTCCAAATGGCATAAGGCATTGATGTCTCTTCATACTATCAGACCAAGAGGAAGACTGTTTAAAGCGAACACATTAGAGAGTTTTTAAACTACTACACAGTAACAGTTGCTTGATTTTGTTTTCATTTGTATACAATTCACTGTCATAACACTGAGAACTCAACAAAGCTGGCTAACTGAAAGTGTTTTGACAGAGGGTGAAATAATTAAATTGACATAGAATGTAAACAGTTTACATTCATACCAAATTTTCAGTGGTTGATTTTTTTTTTAATGTGTACCATTTGGCTGCTCTAAAAATGAATTTGAGAAGAGTCCATCTTTAATATTTAAATCTAAAGCAAATGACAATAACTACCCCTGATTAAAGATTAACCTTAATTCAGCCAGCAATTCTATAAGCCCTTCTACTGAGCACTCCTAGATCCCTCCCATTAGAAACCCTACATTCTGAAAACTTCCATATAATTTAATTCATGTTCCAGATTTTTAATCAAGGACATTCAGCAGCAATAAAATAAAATAAAATAAAATAACCAGTATGTCTATAATGTACCAATACTCTTCAGCAAAGACATCTGACATTTTAGTTAACCCTCTGTGACCTTACTGAGGAGAAATGCAGGCTTTCTACTAGGTGATGGAGTTTTAGTTTATTTTTTACTTTTTCAATATGAAAAATCACGTGTAGACAATCACTGAACCTCTGTGGTAACTGAGTCATCCAGGATCTCAACTAGAAAGATCACCAGTTATTAAGGTCAACTTTTTTCATCTTTCTCTATGAAATATTTCACCTACAGACCCACCTACTATTAATACAGATAAATAAGGAGAAAATGTTTACTTATTTGACTTAGCTTCCACTGAAGATGTTACCCCCAGATATACAATAATAAGTTTTGTGGTGGACAAGGAAGGAGGTGATCTGATCAATGAGCTTTGCATTCATAAAGTCCAGTATTCAAGTTCTGGCTTATAAACTTAACTCCTGGCTATATAACTTTGGGCAAATCATTTCATTTCTCAACTCAGTTTTTTCACGAGGTACAAGTGGGTTATTGAGAGTTTAAGGAGATAGAAATATACAAATCCCAGCATATAAAGAGTCCACAATATATGTAATTTCTTTCTTACCCATGCCCTTTAATAATGAACCTACTATAAAATAAGGTACTTGACATTTTCAGAATTAAAAAAATAATACCATTCAAAGCCATTTTCTCAGCTATCCATTGGCGTCTGCCTGCATAAATAACTGCAGTCTCACCACTTCATTAAGTTCATTAGCTCTCTGTTGTACACAATTTTATTTCGTAATTTAAATACTCTCAACTTAAAACCTGGAAAAGAATACGAGAGACTCTCTCAGCAGTCGTCTCACTGCTCATGAGCTCCCGGAACATGGGTACAGGCTGAAGAAGGGCTGCCATGGCCAGAACCCAGCCTTCAGAGGACTCCAAGGAACATTCAACGCTGTCGGTGAGTTTGGGATTTGAAAAAACCACCGACCGTTGACTGTACCTTGGGGTCTTTACAAACAACACTACATTTTCTGAAGCAAGGCAGCAGGCTGTACCTTCACATGTCACATAAAATCACCAGAACCAGTCCTGCTGCCTGTCCCCCAAAGGTGATCCAGTGAATTTTTTAAGAGCTCCTCCTATTTCTATTATCCACCGTTCCTTGCTTTTTGTTGTGTTTTTGACAAATAAACGCTTCATTTCAATTAGATAATGAGAGCTTCATGATAATACCTAATGTACTTAAAAGTGCCTCCTAGAAATATGCCATCCTGGTGAGAAATAGGATGTAGCAAGGAGACATTCAAAATATATATTTCAGTTTGGAGCCACATTCAATTAAGTATTTTACACCAATTTCTTCCACATCCCCTTAAAACTTTAATTAAGGGCAAGAGAAGGATTTAATAAGCAAAAATAGCATAAAACTAATGTCTGCACAGCTCTTATCACATTCTACCTCCAATTACAGTTAATGTGGTTAAGTTTTGACAGCCCTGTTAGAATACGAGCTGTTTGAAAGCAACTATTGCTTCACTATTTCTAGTCACACATGTGCTTATTTAAATGTTTGTTAAATTCAAGCAAAAAAAAAAAAAAAAGTCAGGTCTGGAGTCAGAGATCTGGGATGAATCTTGGTTCGACTCCATAACTAGCTCTGTGATCACAGGCAAGTATCTGAGTCTGTTTTCTCATGTATAAAATGGGACATAATAAGAACACTTACCTCATGAAGTTTTTAGATTCAGTGAGATAAAATATAAAGTGCTTTGTACCATTCCTAGTACACAGCAAATATTTAATGTACCTAAGCTACTATTATTTAACCCAAACATAACCTGTGCTAATTTATCTTGAAAAGCACTCATATTTCTCAGTTCAAAACCGAAGGAAGAGCCAGAACCCTCAACTCTTGTTTACATCTACAAGGTATGCAAGCACTGCCCATGTGGTCAGAGAGCTACCTGTTAGCTTCTCCAAGGGCTCCTTCCATTCTCTGAACCATAGTTTTTCATCTTTAAGGACCTCCCAGCTCTAGTATCAATGTTATCTATAACTATGTGGGCCCTCAACCACTGGTTACTGAGAGAGATGCCAGACACAGAACTCAGAGAACCAGTGTGGAAAAGAAGAGCCAGGAATTCGGGAGGGCCGAGGCAACTTCACCAAATGGAAACACTGATGGCTGCACTCAACATTCATTGCTGTCGGTGGGTTTGAGTTTGAATCAACTCACTGATCAATGAATGCAAACTGCGGACCAAACAACCTAAGGGAAGCAAAAGCAGAAAGTCACTTGAGTGCATCAGCTACCGCGCTGGGTGGGTGCTGCTGTGGTCTCCAACACACGGGTTAAAGCCTCTCTTGCCCTCTTTGGTTCCAATATGAAATAAGCATTTTAAATTCCTAGAACTTTTCTTTTTCTTATTTTTAAAAAATGTACTAGAGCTAAAGAAATGATATTTTATAGGAAGAACAAACTGTATACCTTGACATCATACCATATTAAAAACTCAATGCTTTCATAACTTTTTAAATTAAAAAAAATCACATACTCATTATTTAAAATTCAAGTATTGAGGGGCGTCTGGGTGGCTCAGTTGGCTAAGCGTCCAACCTTAGCTCAGGTCATGATCTTGTGGTTAATGGGATCAAGCCCTGTGTCAGGCTTTGTGATGACAGCTCGGAGCCCGGAGCCTGCTTCAGATTCTGTGTCTCCCTCTTTCTCTCTGCCCCTCCCCTGATTGTGTTCTGTCTCTCTCATAAATAAATAAACATTAAAAGAAATTTATGGGAATGCCTGGGTGGCTTAGTCGGTTAAGAGTCTGACTTCGGGTCACATCATCATCTTACAGTTTGTGAGTCTGAGCCCCACATCAGGCTCTGTGCTGACAGCGTGGAGCCTGCCTGGGATTCTCTCTCTTCCTTTCTCTCTCTCAAAATAAATAAATAAACCTTAAAAAAAAATAAAAGAAAGAAATATATGAAGTAAAAACTGAAAATCCCTTTCCTTATCATCTTTCATTTCCTCAGTGGAAATCACCTATAAATGTAATAGATAAATAAAGTTTAATAACTTGTTATAATCAATATAAACTTATTGTTTATATTAGTATTATTAATAAATAAATATAATAAACTAAACACTTATTTTATGACCTGTGAGACCTTTACCCATGTACATACAAACAGATATATATCGGGATTTTTGGGGGGTGGCTTAAGCAAAAACAAGCTTATTTTATATTTGCTGTCGTACAATCTGCTTTTACACTCAGCTATACTAGACAGCTATTGTAGATAGTCTTCTGCAACAATCTTGCTACATATACAGTACTGGTTCCTTTTTAAATGACTACATAGTATGCCTTAGCACGAATGCTCTGGTTATTATTATTCAAATGTACTTAATCTCTTTGACCAAAACTGTGAGGCCCATTTATTCTGACCTTTGCAAACTACATCCCTCAAACAAGAAAAACACTAAATGAAATGGGAAATGCACATGATTTTTCTTAAGATAATGTAAAATGTGGTATCAATTTTCTGACTTCTATAACATGAGATGAGCCACTAAATCTTTCATGATAATGACAGGAAGACAAAGGCCTTAGTCACCAATAATTTAATCATATACTTAAGTCTGAGAGACAGAGAGAAACAGACTGTCATAACAAAAGTCAAATTCAATAAAGGAGTCTTATCAAGTTAGCCTTCCAAATTTTTTTCTCAGGGATAGGAAGGAAGTAGATGGACAAGTATAATGAGACAAGAACTAAAAGAAGAAATCAAAGCCAAGAAAAAAATGCTAAAAATGCCAAGAATTCAGGAAGAATAGGAGGTTCAGGCCAGTGTTTCCCAACCTAGTTGTCGTGTACCAGAATCTTCTAGATCAGTTGCTTTGAAAAATGCAGATTCCTGAGTTCTACCCTAGCCAGATGTAAGGTCCCAGAATCTGTATATTATTATAACAAATATTCTAGGCATTATTTTTCAATGACCAATTATTTACAAATTTTCTGAAAACATTAGGGAAGAATGTCCTACACGCTCTATGAAAAATGTACACCTGAACAAGCATGCCACTCATTTACACAGAGAATCAATAGTCTAAATATGCTGATTAAAAAAAATAAATAACACATTTCAGCCACCAAATGGCTGTTTCTCCTAGATAGAACTAAATGCTACAAGAAGGGGAAACAACTGTGGGAATTTAAGGGTATTTTTTGCAGCTAAGGCTGCAAGAGAAAAACTATGTGGCATGTACAGGGAACGCTGTACAGAACAGCTCAGAGACTGTGTGAGGGAAATCATGAGGAGCAGCCCTGGAAAGGCAAAGGACAAATTACAGAAGACCTTGTGAGCCAGGCGGAAATATACAGAATTAGTGAAACAGGGAGCCACTTTAAAGTGCTGAGCTCCAAAAAGAGATAATAAAAGTAAGGCTTCGGGAAGACTGACTAAGCATATGAAGTGGGAAGAAGAGAAGAGAGATGTGAAAGAGACAAAAAGAGAGAAAGAGAGAAAAAAATCCATTGCACAAATAAGCTGAGCTAAAACCGAGGCAGCAGGAATGGAAGGAATAGAAAGGATATCTTCAAAAGGCTTTTTTGCTTTTGTTTTTGTTTTCTGTTTTTCAAAATAGATTTGTTTTCTTTTTTAGTACTATGTAGTCACTGAAAAATTTATACAAAAGAGAAACTAGTTGTCCTCCCCCATCATTCTGTTCAGTGTATTTCTTCCCAGATATTTCAGAGATATTGAAAATACATGTATGTGTATTTAGAGAAAATACCACAAATTATACATACTGTTCTAGAACCTTTTTTCACTTAAAATATTGTGGCCATCTTTCCAGGTCAATAGACCAGATCCACCTTCCAAGGAACTGGCTCAAACAGAAAAGACAGCAAGGAGTCAAGAATGCTGTCTAACTCTCTTGACTAGATTAAGAGCCTGGAGTGCATTAAAAAATGAGCAATTTCAAAATGGAAAAAAGAGAAAGTTCATTTTCTGAAGAGGATGAATATTTGTGATTTACAAATATAAAGCTAAAAGTGAATGAGCTAAGTACAGGAAGAAAAATATTTTTCTATTATTGAACTCTGTTATTGAATACATACCATGCACCTGGACTGCAACAGAAGCTAGGAGATGTGGAGGGAAAAAAGTACATAGTGAAAATGGTGGACCAAATTCTAATGAACAAATAATTTCAAGCGTGAAAAGGTCTGCAAAAGGAAAATCAAGGTTCTATGCGAGCAAATAATAGAAGGGACCAATCCAGTCTTGGGGATGAGAAAGGCATGAGAAATTATCTCATTTTATGATCTCAAAGAAAGTGATGTTTAAGTGAAGACTTGAAGGATAAATGTAATGGCCTGGGTAAGAGAGGTAGGGTGATGGGCGCCTGGGTGGCTTAGTCGGTTAAGCGTCCGACTTTCGCTTAGGTCATGATCTCGCAGTTCGTGGGTTCGGGCCCCGCGTCGGGCTCTGTGCTGACTGCCAGCTCAGAGCCTGGAGCCTGTTTCAGTCTGTGACTCCCTCTCTCTCTGACCCTCCCCTGCTCACGCTGTCTCTCTCTCTCTCTCCTAGACATAAATAAAACATTAAAAAAATTAAAAAAAAAAAAAGCAAAGATTTCTTTTAGATGCAAGATCTACCTATGTTTGGCTTAAAAGCAGATGGAAACAGTGGAAAAGGAAGAAAAGATGGACTGTTTTTCTCAAGAAAGGGAACCTGTAGGGGCGCCTGGGTGGCTTAGTCGGTTAAGCGTCCGACTTTCACTTAGGTCATGATCTCATGGTTCGTGGGTTCGAGCCCCGCGTCGGGCTCTGTGCTGACTGCCAGCCCAGAGCCTGGAGCCTGTTTCAGAGTCTGTGACTCCCTCTTTCTGACCCTCCCTGCTCACGCTGTCTCTCTCTCTCTCTCCTAGAAATAAAACATTAAAAAAGAAAGAAAGGAAAGAAAGAAAGGAAGGAAGGAAGGAAGGAAGGAAGGAAGGAAGAGAACTTGTAGAAAGCTCAGCTGCAAGGACAGTAGAAAGTGACAGGCTCCAGGTCCCTGGTGGATGTAGTCACTTTGGAAGGGAGACAGATCAGCCTCAGAGAATGAAAACGATGAAGGAAATTCCAGCCTACTCTGTTCTCTCAGGCTGTATCTCAGTAGGATCCAACTGGATCTTGTGATCCTGGATCTTGGCAAGCAGCCTCGTATGGAGTAGACACTCAGTAAATGTTTGTCAAATGAGTTTCCTTATGATTTCTGGCACAGTTGTATTTGTAACACAGGAAGTTCAAGGTACTCCTTGAACCAAGCACTAGATACCTTCAAACCATCTGTGCCATGAATTATAGTTCCAACTCCAGTATAATTTTAATAACTACCAGATATCAGGTTTGTTCTGGATTACTATACTTGCTACAGAACCCCTGAACTGATTGATACTTTGGTCCAACTCCCCCTCCTTTTCTTCAGACTAACTGAATCTGTTGAAAACATGTGTAATCAGTCAAAATCACATGCCCCTTCTACTCCTCTTCCCAGTAAACAGTTGAGGCAAAACAGTAGAGTATAAAAGAAGTGGTTTAGGATATAGAGTCAGAATAAGTTCAACTCTGCCATAGTTCTGTGCTCTTCGACAAGAGAGTCACCCTGTAAACCTTCCTTCTATGTAAACGGGGACTAAGGATACCTCCTCTATTTCACAGGATTGTGAGGCCTCATCAAACAAACAACAACAAAACAATGAAAAGTATACTGCCAACAGCACACGGCAATACAGCCAAAGCAGCCTAGTATGTGATGGAACCACTCCGTGGGCTCTCCTCTTTCAAAATCCAAGATACCCTTATTCCCCAAACTCTCACCTATTTGTCAATCAGCAGTACATATTTGCAAGATGTCTAGCTGGGACTGATCTATAACCTGTGGCCAAAAGAAAGCAATTTTGTGTATATTAGCATCTTCTGCCTGGATGGTCCATCAGTGCCACACCCCAATTTGAGTCAGTCCTCAAGAGAAAAGGGAGGGAAAATTCTTCCCAATGGACGTTCGTGAGGCAAGGAACAGGGTAAAGCTTTGGGTGCAGGGAGGGTTTAGGTCTCCAAGTGAAAGACGAATATGAGGCATCACAACAGGACATCACCTGACAAACTTAAAACCATTTTATCCAAAACAAAACAACAAAAAGACACCATTTTACCCCAAAGTCTCCTCTTTTACCTCCTTCCAACCAATCTTAGGTACTTTTTTACAGCTTTATTTAGGTCTAATTTATATACCATAAAATAAATCCATTATAAATGGACAATTCAATGACTTCTATTCATTTATAGAGTTGTGCAACTATCACTGCAATCCAAGTTTAGAACTTTCATCACTCCAAAACTTCCCTTAACCTGTTTCCAATCAATCTCTACTCCTACCTTTAGCCCCAATCATTGATCTGATTTCTTTCTCTATAAATTTACCTTTTCAAGACAGTTCACAAAAATGGAATCATATAATATATAGTCTTTTGAGTTTGGTCTCATTCACTTAGAATAATGGCTTTTTTTCCTTTATAAGATTTTTTTTTAACATCTATTTATTTCTGAGAGACAGAGCATTAGCAGGGGAGGGACAGAGAGAGAGGGAAATAGAGAATCTGAAGCAGGGTCCAGGCTCTGAGCTGTTTGTCAGCACAGAGCCTGATGTGGGGCTTGAACCCACAAACCATGAGATCATAACCTGAGCTGAAGCCGAATGTTCAACCAACTGGCCACCTAGGCACCCCTAGAATAATGTTTTTGAAGTTTATTCATGTTGTAGCATGCATTAGTAGCTCATTCTTTTTTAGTGTTGAATAGCATTCCATTTTATGGATATTCCAGATTTTGTTTATTCCTTCACCAGCTGATAGACATTTGGACTGTTTCCAGAATATGGCTCTTATAAATAATGCTGCTATAAACATTCATATATAAGTCTTTGTGTGGACATATGTTTTTATTTCTCTTGGGTAGATACCCAGGAGTGAAACTGCTACATCATATGTTATGTTTATATTTAACTTTTAATTACCAAACTGACTTCCAAAGTGACTGTACCAGTTTACATTCTCATCAGTACTTCCTTACCAACACATTTTTATAGTCTTTTTGAATATAGCCATTCCAGAGGGAATACAGTAGAAATTCATTGATTTTAATTTTCATTTTCCTAATAACTAATGATGTTGAACATCTTTTTATGTGATAAAATGTCCGTTCAAGTCTTTTGTCTCATGTTTCTGATTCTTTCATTTACTTTTATTGTGGTAAAATTTAACACAAAAATCTTCAATTTTAACCATTTTTAAGTGTACAATTCAGTGGCATTAAGTTCACAATGCTGTGCAACTACCACCACTATCCATTTCCAGAATATTTTCATAATTCTCAACAAAAACTCTGTACCTATTAAACAGTAACTATCCATTCCACACCCCCTAGCAACCTATTCGTCAACCCACTTCCCCTATTCAACTTTCTGTCTCTAGGAATTTGCCTAGTCTATTTATCACATGTAAGTGGAATCAAACGACATTTTAATCCATTTTTAAAAATGGTTTGTCCTCTGAGTTGTAAGATTTCTTTATTTTAGACACTCCTTTATCAGATACACAAATCTTTCACTCTGTAGCTTGTCTTTCCATTTTCTTATTATCTTTTTAAATGCAAACGTTTTACACTTTAACGAAAGTCGATTTATCAAATTTTTCATTTGTGACTTGTGTCACTGGTATCATGTATAGGAAGTAGTTGCCCAAGCCAAATCACAAAAATATTCAAGACATTTTGTAGTTTTAGACTTAGGTGTATGATTGACATTGAGCTCATTTTTTCTATCTAGTATAAATTAAGGGCCTGAGTTCTTTTTGTTTTTTGCATGTAGGTACCCAATTTTCCCAGCATTATTTGTTGGAAAAAACTACACCTTCCCCCACTGAATTGTCTTGGCACCTCTGTCAAAAATCAACTGACCACATATGTAAGGATATATTTCTGAACTCTTGATCCAGTTCTAGTACCTATCCTAATACCAAAATATCACACTATCTTATTATTTCTTCATAGTAATTTTTGACACCATGTAATGAAATTCCTCCAATTTTGTGCTTTTTCAAAATTATATTAGCTATTCTACTTTAGGTCATTTGCATTTCCACATAAATTAAAAGATTAAATTTCTTGGGGCACCTGGGTGGTTCAGTCGGTTAAGCGTCCGACTTCCGCTCAGGTCATGATCTCACGGTTCGTGGGTTCAAGCCCCACGTTGGGCTCTGTGCTGACAGCTAGCTCAGAGCCTGGAGCCTGCTTTGGATTCTGTATCTCCCTCTCTCTCTGACCCTCCCCTGCTCATGCTGTCTCTCTCTCTCTCAAAAATAAATAAAACACTAAAAATTAAAAAAAAAAAAAGATTAAATTTCTTCAAAGAAGACAGCTGGGATTTTTTAAATTTTTTAAAAAAATTTTTTTAAAGGATCTTTAAAAAAATTTTTTTTAATGTTTTATTTATTTCTGAGAGAAAGAGAGAGACAGAGAAGGGGAGGGTCAAAGAGAGAAGGAGATACAGAATCTGAAATGGGCTCCAGGCTCTGAGCTAGCTGTCAGCACAGAGCCCAACGTGGGGCTTGAACCCACGAACCGTGAGATCATGACCTGAGCCGAAGTCAGACGCTTAACTGACTGAGCCATCCAGGCGCTTCTCTTTTATTTTTTTAAAGAGCGATTACACTGAATCCAGATATCAATTTGGGGATAACTGTCATTTTTAACATTTCGACTTGTAATCCATGAATATGGAATATCTCTCCATTTATTGAGGTCTTTTTAAACCTCTCTCAAAAATATTTTATAGTTTTTAGTGTACAAGTCTTACAATACTTTTGTTAAATTTATTTAAGTAGGTTATTTTTTAACTTTATTTTTTTAAACTTACATCCAAGTTAGTTAGCATATAGTGCAACAATGATTTCAGAAGTAGATTCCTTAATGCCCCTTTAGCCCATCCTCCCTCCCACAACCTCTCCAGTAACCTTCTGTTTGTTCTCTGTATTTAAGAGTTTCTTATGTTTTGTCTGCCTCCCTGTTTTTTTATATTATTTTTGCTTCCCTTCTCTTATGTTCATCTGTTCTGTATCTCCAAGTCTTCATGTGAGTGAAGTCGTATGATATTTGTCTTTCTCTGACTAATTTCACTTAGCATAATACCCTCTAGTTCCATCCACATAGTTGCAAAGTAGGTTATTTTTTGATGCACTCATTAACGGATCTGTTTTCTTACTTTCATTTCTGGATTGTTGCTAGTATATATTTAAAAAAAAACAATTTTTGTATATCGATCTAGTATCCTGTGACCTTGCTTAAACTCAACTCATTCTGGTTTTGGCTTTTTGTGAATTACTTAGGCATACAGGATTATGTCATCTAAGTATAAAAATAGTTTTCATTCTTTCCAGTTTAGATACCCCTCCTATCCCACTGCACTAGGTAGAACCTCCAGTGACTGTCAAGAAGTGGTGAGGCAGTTAGGTGGCTCTGTTGGTTAAGTGTCTGACTTCAGCTCAGGTCATGATCTCAGGGTTTGAGTTCAAGCCCCACGTCGGGCTCTGTGCTGACAGCTCAGAGCCTGGAGCTTGCTTCAGATTCTGTGTCTCCCTCTCTCTCTGCCCCTCCCCTACTTGTGCTCTCTCTCAAAAATAAACACTTAAAAAACAACAACAAAAAAGAAGTAACAGTGGTAAGAGAGAGAAGTGGTAAAGAGAGGTAAGAGTGGACATTCTCACCTACCTTGTTCCCAATCTTAGGGGAAGAGTGTTCACATTTCACCATTAAGTATTATGTTAGCTTTAATAGATGATCTTTATCAATGTGCAGAAGTTACCTACTATTACTGATTTGTTGAGAAATTTTATCATGAATGAGTGTTGAATTACATCAAATGCTGTGTCTACTGAGATGATCATGTTGGCTTTTTAAAAAACCTTTTGTTAATATGGTTTATTACAGTACAGCAAATGATGACCTGTGGGCCAGCTATTTTTTGTAAAGTTTTACTGCAACACAGGCACACCCCCTTATTCAAATATTATCTATGGCTGTCTCTGCAGTACTACAGCAGAGCTGAGTAGTTTCAACAGAAACTATAATGGTCCTAAAGCCTAAAATATTTACCGGCTGGCCTTTTAAGAGAACATCTTCTGATCCCTGGTATGTCACAACAATTTTTACATATTAATCCAACCTTGCATGTCTGGAATAAAGCCCAATTGTTCATGGTATATAATCCATCTTTCTATGTTGCTAAATTTGGTTTACTAATATTTTATTAAAGATTATTATGTCTATGTTCATAAGGGATACTGGTCTACAGTTTTCTTATGATGCCTTTGGCTTTGTTATCAGGGTAATAGTGTCCTCATAGAATCAGTTGGAAAGTGCTCTTTCCTCCTCTACTTCTTTTTTTTTAAATTTATTTTAAGTTTATTTATTTTGAGAGAGAGAAAGTGCATGCACAGGGGAGGGGCAGAAAGAGAATCCCAAGCAGGCCCCGCACTGCCAGCATGTAGCCCGATGCAGGGCTTGAACTCGAACCATAAGATCATGAGCTGAGCTGAAATCAAGAGTCAGATGCTCAACCGACTGAGCCACCCAGGTGCCTCTATTTTTTTTATTTTAGAGAGAGCGCATACAGAAGCAGGGGAGAAGGGCAGAGGAGCATGGGAGGTGGAGGGAGCAGGGAAGAGAATCTTAAGCAGGCTCCACACTCAGCAAGGAGCCCAACATGGGCCTCTATCCCCCGTGGGATAGAGACTGGGATATGACCTGAGCCGAAATCAAAAGTCAGATGCTCAACTGACTGAGCCACCTGGGCACCCTCTCCTCTACCTTCTGAAAGACTTTGTGAAGGATTAGTTTTAGTGCTTCTTTAAATGTTTGATAGAATTCACCAATGAAGCCATTGAGCATGGGCTTCTCTTCAGAGTAAAATTTTTAAGTACTGATTCATTTTAATTGTTAAAGGTTTTTCATACACGTATTCTATTTTCTCTTGAGTTAGTTTCGATACTTTGTGTTTAAGAATTTGTCCACTCCATTTTTCTAATTTGTTGAGATAAAGTTCGAGATTTTCCCTTATAATCCTTTTAATTTATTTGAAGTAACCTCCTTGCTAGACTCAATTAGTTTTATTTGCTTCTGGTTTGTTGTGAATTACTTAGATAAATATGGGATTGTATCATCTATGTATAAAGGCTGTTTTCATTAATAATTTTATTTACAAAAATGCAGACCCACATGTCAAAGTTTGCTGACCTCTGTACCATTTAATAAAGATGTTTAAAAAGTCCCCACATGATCATCTTATTTTGGGTTTACTTTGCTCTTTAT
Organism: Crocuta crocuta; assembly: GCF_008692635.1. Classification (NCBI taxonomy): domain Eukaryota; kingdom Metazoa; phylum Chordata; class Mammalia; order Carnivora; family Hyaenidae; genus Crocuta; species Crocuta crocuta. The sequence goes on from NW_027530625.1 coordinate 2,102,842, forward strand.
CTAGTTTCTTAATGTAGAAGCCTAGGTTAATGCTTGAGACCTTTCTGCTTTCCTAATATACATTTAAAAGCTATAAATTTTCCTCTTAGCACTGTTTTAGTTGCATTCCATGAATTGTGGTATGTTTTCCTCTTCATCTAGTCAAAAATATATTTACATTTTCCTTGGGATTTTCTTTGACCTATAGGTTATTTAGAAGTATGCTGTTTAATTTCAAATATTTGGAGATGTCCTAGATTTCTATCTGTTAGGAATCTCTAATTCTATTGTGGTCATAAAACATACCTTGTATGATTACAATCTTCAAAAATAATTGAGGCTTATTTTATGGCCCAGCATATTGAGAGACTGTTTCATGTGCACTTGAAAAAAATGTATATTCTTCATGGAGTATTCAATAAGTATGAGTTGGCTGACAGTGTTAAGCCTTCTATATCCTTGCTAATTTTCTCTAGTTCTTCTATCAAGTGTTAAGAGCAGAGTATTGAAATCTGTAACTATTATTGTTGAATTTTTTATTTCTCTTTAATTTCCTGTCAGTTTTTGTTTTAGATATTCTGGTGCTGTTAAGTATATTTTTATAATTGTTATGTTTTCTTCATGTTATCGACTCTTCTGTCCTTATGAAATGTCCCTCTATCTCTAGTAACATTTACCTCAAACTGTATTTTGTGTTATTGACATAGTCACCCCAGCTCTCCTATTGTTACTGTTTGTATAATCTATTTTTAAGCATCTTTTTATTTTCAGCCTATTTCTGTCTTTAAATCTAAAGTATATATCTTATTGACAACATAGAGTTGCATCTTGCCTTTTTATCCAGGTTGACAATCCCTACCTTTTGAATAGGCAGTTAGTCCATTCACATTTAATATAATTATTGACATGGTTGGATTTATGTATGCCATTTTGCTGTTTGTTTTTTTTTTTTTTCAGGTCTTTAACCTTTCTTCTTCCTTTACTATCTTTTTTGCGCGTGAAATATTTCTAGTATACCTTAAGTATGGTAGTATTCCATAGTAAAAGTAAACAGACTTTTAGAGAAAGCGTAAGAATTGGGGCAGAGAGAAAAGGAGACACAGAATCCAAAGCAGGCTCTAGGCTAAGCACAGAGCCCAATGCGGGGCTCAAACTCAACAGACTGTGAGATCATGGCCTGAGCCAAAGATGGATGCTTAACTGACTGAGTCACCCAGGCACCCCTATCACAATCTGTTTCTAACTTAACTCCAAGAAATACAGAAACTTGCTTCAATATATCTCCTCTTCCTTCTCTTTCCTGTTTTTATTAATAAAGTCAATAATACAATATTAATAAGTATTGCTTTAAATAATCTTGTCATTTTAAAAGAGAATAAGAAAAAAACTACAGAGTTGTATTTACCTATATACTTAACCATTTCCCAATGTTATTCACTTCTTATGGATTCAAATGACCATCTGGTATCACTTCCTTTCAGCCTTAAGGATTTCCTTTTATATTTTAAGGCAAGTCCGCTGTCAACAAATTCTGCGCCTTTTTTATGTGGGAATGTCTTTATTTTGCCTTCATTTTTAAAGAAGAGTTTTGCTTAAAAAAAAAAATCTTGGTTAACTTTTTTTTCTTTCCACATGTGTCATTTCACTGCCTTCAGACCTCCTCACTTTGATAAGAAGTCAGCTATATATCCTATTGTTATTCCCTTGTCTGTGATGAATCATTCTTGCTGTTCTCAAGATTTTTCTCTTTGTCTTAAAACAGTCTGATGTGTGTTTTGTTGTGCTTGAGTTCATCAAGCTTCTTGGAGTTCAAGATGAACGTTTTCTCTTCAAATTCAGAAAGCTTTTGGCCACTATTTCTTCTAATATTTTCTGTTCCTCTCTCTTCTCTTTTTATATATATTTTTTCTTAGGTATACATTTGATGCTGTCCCACAGATCTCAGAGGTTCTGTTCACTCTTTAAAGCTTTTTTCTCTGTTCTTCATATTAATGTTTATTGACTTATCTACAAGCTCACTAATTCTTTCTTCTGCCATCTTAAATCTGCTGTTGAGTCCATCTTAATTTTTCATTTCAGTTATTATAATTTTTTTAAGTTTATTTGAAAGAGAGCACAAACGGAAGAGGGGTAGAGAGAGAGTCCTCAGCAGGGTCTGCACTCTCAGGAAGAACCAAATGTGGGGCTCAATCCCACGAATCATGACCTGAACCAAGATCAAGAGTGATACCTTAACCGACTAGCAACCCAGGCACCTCAATTATAATTTTTAAATCAAGCTCTTTCACTTTGTTTTACAGTTTCTCTGAGACTCTCTATTCATTGAGTCATAGTTTTCTTTAGAGTAAACATGGTTCCCTTTATATCTCTGAAATATCTGTAACAGGGGCTTTAGAGTCTGTGTGTATCAGAGCCAACATTTGGGATCACTAGAGGCAGTTTCTATTGATTTTCTCCCCCACACTTTGGTTTTTTGCATCTTTTTACTTCCTTGTTGAATACTGAACATTTAAAGTAAGGTACTGCTGGCAACTCTAGATTGTGAGTTTTTCCCAGTTAAGGTTTTGTGATGGTGGTGGTTCTTTTCTTTTTGCTTTTACTAACTTTCCAGGAATAAATCTGCACCACCTGTCTCTCCTACAATGTGTGGTGCCTGATGGGTCAGAATTTTTCCCTTGTTTGTATTTTGAAGTCTGGCATCTAAAGGTCACCCCTCTGTCTGCATAACTTACAGACTGGTCAGAGGTGGTGCTCACCTTGAACCCTTTTATTCTCTCCTGATGGGTCTGTGCTTGGGATGGGGACCACACTCTCACTTTAGGTTTTTATATCTACTGTAGTTTTTACTTTCTGCTGGGCTTTCTCACACATCCTTTGCATTGGTCAAAAATGTACAGATGGCTTGGGCTTGCACTGGTTTCTACTGTGCATGAAGTCTCCAATCTACACAGGATATATGGAGACCCTATCAAACTTCCTGTAGTTGCCTCGCCTCCCAGAACTCTTTGTTAAAGCCCTATCTAGTCTGCTGCTACACTCTTTGCCTCAAACAGGTCTCTAACCTTAGGCTAGAAGAGTTGCTTGGCTCTATTTCACTTGTTACCAAGATCATCACTTTTTTCTCTTTAATATTTTTTTTTCTACTTAAATTCAAGTTGGTTAACATATAGTATAGATCATCACTTTTGGGGCTCCTGGGTAGCTCAGTTGAACGTCCGACTTCAGCTCAGGTCATGACCTCACAGTTTGTGGGTTCAAACCCCGCGTTGGGCTCTGTGCTGATAGCTTGGAGCCTGGAACCAGCTTCCGATTCTGTGTGTCCCTCTCTGCCCCTCCCTCACTTGTGCTTTGTCTCTGTCTCTCAAAAGCAAATTTTTTTTTAAAAAGTTTTTAAAAATCATCACTTTAAGTGAGCCCCCTCCCACAGGGGTAGTAACGCTGCTAGTTTTCAGCACCTACCCCACCCTAGTTGAACTACTACATTATCAGGGTTGAAAAAAATGGTAGCAATCCTGGGCACAACCATAAACATGTTTTATACAAAACTCCGTGGTTTTCATGAATAAATGCTTCTCAACTTGTTACAAGCCTGTAATTATTTCTAACAGTTTCTTCCAGGTTTACAGCTGCTTTGGGGGGACAGGATTTGTTGACCTGCTACTTAGTCATGCCAAAAATGAATCTCCTCCTCAGGTGTGTTTTTATAAATCTCCTACATGATAAAAGTCTAACCTTGGGAAAGCCAAACAGTCTGAAACCCAAACTGCTTTCCTGGAATTAGACCCAAGTGCTGTAATACCTAAACTGCTCAAATACACCTCAATCCCAAAATATACTTGAGAAAAAACTTCCCTGGGGAAGGCAGAGGAATAAAGTTACTCTGGAATATTGGAATTATTTTCAATTCCAGAAGACAATAATACAAAAATTTGAGTATCAGATAGTTATTTTCAGTTCCCACTTTCCCAAAGCCCTAACTACTGGAGTCAGCAGTACTCTGTAAATGAATATACATTCTGAACAGCCCTAAAGCCAATCATGGCTAGGGCAAGAGTACATAGTCTCACATCTCATCGCCAGTAGCTCCTACACAGAGAAGGACACTGAGTGCCAGAGCTGGCCCTGGCCACTGCAATTAAGCCCATCAGCATGCATGGGTGTCTATCATGGGTCCCTTGCTCACAGGTCTGGGCTTACTTCTTGGCCTCTCTAGTCACACCATCCCAAGACCCAAAAGTCCTGAGTCTCAATACTTGTACTCCTAGCCAAAAACTGGATGGTTTGAAAGTTATCTCTTCTATTTGCCAAACTTCAAGCATCACGTAATGCCTGAATTCTCACTGTGTTTGCCATCTCCCCATGCCTTCCCACTCCAGAGCTGCCAAATAATGCCTAACCAACGATGCCCCTGATCAATGATTTGCCCTACCTGTAACACTGTCCCTCAAATGCCAGACTTAATGGTGATTTTCTACAACTTGCATCCTGCCTGTTGACGTTATGTCAGACAATTTGTCTACTGTTCATATTCTCCTAAAAATGTATTTGTACCTTCCACTAGTCGATATGCTATACTCCCTGACAAGACAAATGGACACCTAACCCAAGCTGCCTTATCCTCTTTCCTGGGCATTTAAAATTTGAATAAAAATGTTTCCATTAGCCTGTGTTGAGCATGGGTGCTGGAAAGCCATCGCAGAGGCAGCCATTTTCCACCATGGATACAGGAGCAAAGAATATCAGTTTGAAGGAGAAAAGAAATATGAAGCAGAAGCACCATAGAAGCAGAAATGAGATTCTATATGACCAAAGAGAGATGGGAAAGAAATTCTGGTCTTAACCCTTCATGAAATCCAAATGAATGCTCTGCTCTTGGGCCTCAAGAGACACCCTGTACTTTCCAACAATGTCCCCATTTTAAATTAGCTTAAGGGGGAAGGAGAGGATGTTCTGTTCCTTGCAACTGAACCACTCCAGTTAATACCTCTGGTTTCTCCCTTGCTACCAATCTATGTTTCCCAGAAACCCACATCACTCCTGCCTAGTTAGCCCAGTTACTTCTCCACCATACAGCTCCTTGTGTTCAACCCATGTTTTTCTGGCTATACCCAGATTCTTTACAAATCCCTAAGATTCCATTCTCTAAGCTCTGAGGTTTTCTTTGTCTATGATGAATAGGCAATGAGATGTAGTGTGATTTTAACCATTTAGCCTCGGCTTCTGACCTAGGAACCACCACCTACTTCATATGGTGACAGGAATTATATAAAGTGAGAATGAAGTCCTTAGCATAACATCTGACACACAGCAAGCTCCACTAAAGGTGGTTCTTTTCAGTTGTATTAAATTGATTAAACTTCTGCATTCTGAACATGAGGTAAAAATTACCTCACTAATATTTAAGAACTTAAGAGCACTAAGTATATCAAGAAAACTACTCAAAATTTCTTTTGGCTAGTATTCTTTTCACATGAGAGCACTTATAATACTAACTTGTGAGCAGCCATACCAACTCCCCAACCAACATCTATTTCTCCTAAACTTGTATTTCTGAGGCTTTGAAAATGATTCTGTGACCCTTCACCTATGTTTGTGTAGGATCATTTCTACTAGTTTACGGCGCTGCTTATGAGATTTGTTTGCAGGTATTTTTACCCATTTGAAACACACACACACACACACACACACACACACACACACACGTGGGAGGTTGAAAGTAACTGGCCAAAAATCACATTTATCAAACCTCTGTGAAGAGAATGTAACATAGTTTTGGTGAAATATAATTAAGGGCCAAAATTATCATTACTATTAGGAAAGGGTGACCAATAAGTTTTTGTCTAACAAAACCTCTAACCAAAAAAAGCTAAAGGAACAGAGACAGAGTCTAAATACCACAATTAAGGTTTTGATAAAATCTACATTTAGGGCTTGGCTTTTACTACATCTTAGTTATGTTGACAGGTTCCTGGATAATTGAGATGCTAAACAATCCAGACACCAAACAAATCAACAAAAGTCCCAGCACAAAATCATTACATAAAGGATTTTATTTCCTTCTCAATTACACAAATCTACTTCATTCAACATAAGGAAAAACAATTCCTAGAAGAATCATTTGGTTTTAGACTCACATAACAAATAATTGTCAACAGGACTGATCACATAATGAGTAATTGTATCAACAGTATTAGAATTATTATAAACATCTGTACATACGCAATGACCACACACACACAATGGTCAGATTTTGCTTTAAGTCACAGAAGAACACTTTCTATTTCACACCCACTCCCAAAGGCCCATTGTACTGAGCCTCCGTCTAGCTAGCCTGTGACTATTTTTCTACCTTCTCCTCTTCTTTCCCAATCTTTTAGCCCCAGGATTCTCAAGGCATGAACTTACAGGATCCACTTGGTGAATTAATCCAACATTCATCAATCTTACAAATAAATGATGTTCAATTCATTTCTACTTATGAATAAAGGCTATCATAATTTGTTAACTGTTAATAAAATTCAGTGTTTATAAGCTAAAATTAACAAGAGACTCTTTAGTATTCCACTAAAACACCTGGCTACAAAATGGGTAACAATGTTGCAAAAATCCCATTACAAATATATACAAAAAATCAATCTTACAGTTCTCAGAAGAACTCCCTTATCACTGCTGAAGGAATTTAGTGGTAGTTTTCAACTGCTGCTATTCTTGCTTTTTAATCGTCATTCAGCAAGGTCATTTTCGAATTAGTTTGATACATCCTGTATGACAGGTATTACACCAACAGTATCCTTATTTTAAATTTTCTAGTAATGAGATAGTGAGTTTCAAATAGGAGTCATACCTCAATTACCAAAGCACATTTAACATCCTTACTCCAAATCTGTTTGTACGTAATAGTCCATTTTCAATGGAAAACAGGAACAGTCAGATTAAGTAGGTAATGGGGCTCTGCCTAAGTTGGCTGAAATCAAAAAAGTTGACATCACTGCTATCATCAAGCAAGCTGCTCTAGGCTGCCAGGTCACGTTACCTCCAGCCTAGCAGTCTTCCTAAAATTTTTCTCTAAACTACCTCAAGGAGCATTAGAAACTCACCCCGCTCATTATCTTTTAATTTTCTGAGCCCCATATACTCTGCCCATGAGTTCTTGGAATCTTACATCCCCTTAATGGACTTTCTTCCTTCTTCATATCTTAAGTCCTTGTCCAGGAAAATCTTTGTTCTCTCAATTTTCATTTTTATAAGAAAAACCCACTCCTTAGACGAGAACATTCAAAAAAGCCTTTCCCCGCCCCGCTTCCTGCCCAAGGAAAGAAGTCCTAGACCCAACAGACAGCATGGAGCCAATAATGCCTCTTCCTTCAGTCTCCTGGAAGTAGATTTTCAGCTCTTGGGTATAAGTGCACATCCTTCTTGTCCCCACTCCCCAAACTCAGATCCCTTTGCATTACTGATTAGCTCTATCACCTTACTTCTCTAATCCCCCAACATTCAAAGTAAAGCAACGTGGACAGCTACCGAATAGGCCAAGATTTTGGAGTTTGAGAGGAAAGGAAGGGAGGCAGCAAAATGGATTCTGACATATTTTAATTAGAATTTTCATACATGCTTTTAGAAGGAACTAAAGGCTCATTCCTTCTCTCAAATTTTGAGGTGTAGCAGTTATTACTTTTCAGAAAATTCTGGCTTTCTATTCTGTTTTATGAGTTTTACAAGCATGTTTTCTTCTATTTTTCAGTCTGATTCCTGTTCTTGGCTCTTCGGTTAGGGTCTATTGCCACCCTGTGGACTAACTGGGGATAAAGGCCAACGCACCAGCACAGGTTCTCACTTCTGTGCTTCCAGAAGAGACCACTAGATGGTGACTTTACATTTGAAGAGATTTCCTAAATCAATCTAGAAAACCAGTTAGTTTATGACTACACAAAAAATAGATTCACACAAATAAAAAGGAATGTGTCCAAAATGATGAGTTGAATAAAAATAAAAATCTTTTGGAGGTAGTATGGTCTGAGGTTAAGAACCTCTTAACCCAGACTTTTGACTCTTAGCAAACTAGAAATACAAGGAACTTCCTCATGCTGATAAAAGGCAACTACAAAAAATGTATAGCTGATTTCAAAACTTACTATAAAGCTACTATAATCAAAACAGTGTGATACTGGCATAAAAACAGACATACAGACAAATGGAATAGAATACAGAGTCCTGAAATACATTCTCCCATATATGGTCAATGATTTTGACAATAAGGTTGTCAAGACCATTAAATAGGGAAAGGACAATCCTTTAAAAAACAGTGATGGCAAAACTGAACATCCACATGCAAAAGAATGAATGTGGACCTTACACCATATATTCAAAAATCACCTTCAAACAGATCAAAAACCTAAATGTAAGACCTAAAAGTCTAAAACTTTCAGAGGAATACACAGGGAAAAGTTTAATGATGTTAGATTTGGCAGTGATTTCTTAGGATACCAAAGGTAGAGAAAAAAAGGTAAGCTGAACTGTATCAAAATTAAAAACTTATATATATAAAAGGACACAATCAACAAACCAAAAAGGCAATCCATGGAATGGGAGACTTTTTTTGCAAATCATATATCTGATAAGGGTTAATATCCAGAATAAAGAACTCTTATGACTCAAAACAACAAAAATGTATTTAAAAATAAAAGACTTAAACAGGCATTTCTCCAAAGAAGATACACAAATAGCCAATAAGCACATGAAAAGATGTTCAATATCATTACTCATTAGGGAAATGCAAATCAAAACCACAATAAGGTATCACACCCATTTGGATGGCTACTATCAAAAACTCAGGTAATAACAAGTGTTAGGATGCAGAAAAATTAGAACTCTTGTGCACTGCTAATGGAAATGTAAAATGAAGCAGCCACAGTAAAAAACTGCATAGTGATTCTTCAAAACATCAAAAATAAAATTGCCATATGATCCAGCAATTCCAATGTTGGGTATATACCCAAAAGAACTAAAAATAAGGACTTGAAGAGATATCTACACATCCATTTTTAGAGCAGCATCATTCACAATAACTGAAAGGTGGAAGTGATCCAAGTGTCCATCAACAGATGGATAGACAAAATGTGGTGTTTATGTACGATAGAATATCATTTAGCCTTAAAAAGGAAAGAAACTGATACATGCTATAACACAGATGAACCTCAAAAACATTACGCTTAGTAAAAGAAGCCACAGACAACAGGACAAATACTGCATGATTCTTATAGAAGATACCTGGAGTAGTCAAATTCATAGAAACAGAAAGTAGAATAGTGGTTGCCAGAGACTAGGAGAATGGGGAAATATTAATGGGTACAGATTTTCAGTGTTACAAGATGAAAGAGTTCTGTGGATAGATGGTGGTGATGGCTACAAAACAATATGAATGTACTTAATGGCACTAAACTGTACATTTTTAAAATGGTTAAGATGGTAAAGATTATGTATATTTTATCACAACTTTTAAAAATAAAAGGAGAGGGGCGCTTGGGTGGCTCAGCTGGTTAAGTGTTCAACTCTTGGTTTCAGCTCAGATCATGATCTCACGGTTCATGAGTTCAAACCCCACATCAGGCTCTCTGCTGTCAGTGCAGACACCCTCTGTGCATACAACCTCCACCCCTGCTCGCTCAAATACATTTTAAAAAATAATATAAGGAGAAAAAGAATCTATAGCTAACAACATATACTTGAAAGTAAAATGTTGAATTCTTTCTCCCTATGGGGCGCCTGGGTGGCTCAGTTGGTTAGGCGACTGGCTTCAGCTCAGGTCACGATCTCACAGTTCATGGGTTCGAGCTCTGTCAGCACAGAGCCTGGCTCCTGCTTCAGATTCTGTACCTCCCTCTCTCTGACCCTCCCCTGCTCACGCTGTTTCTCTCTCTCTCAGAAATTAAAAAAAAAAAAAAAAACATTAAAATAATTTTTAAAAAGAATTCTTTCTCCCGAAGATCAAAAACAAGACAAAAATGTCATTCTCACCACTCTATTATCTATTAGACTGGAAATCTTCACCAATGCAATAAGGTTAAAAAAAAAAAACCCTCATAAACATCAAAAAGGAATAAGTAAAATCGTCTTTATTCACAGATATACACATAGAAAGTCCCAAGGAATTTATTTTTAAAAGTTACCAGTACTATGAGACAAACTTAACAATGTTGTAGGATACAAACTCAACATACAAAAATTAACTGCTTTTCTATACTAGCAAAAAACAATGGTAAAACATTTAAAAATAAACCATTTACTATAACATTAAAAAAAAGGAGTACTTATGGGTAAGTTTAAAAAAAGATATACTAGATCTCAACACTAGCCTTTAAAGACCTGATGAGAAAAAAAAAAAGAAGTTCTAAATATGTGAAAAGATATACTAAATTCTACAGGATTCAATTCTAAAATGACAACTCTCCCCCAAACTGACAGATCAATGCAGTCCAATAAAAAAATCTCAGGAGGCTTCTGTTTAAAAAAGAAAACACTGACAAGCTGATTCTAAAATCTATAGGGAAATGAAAACAAAACACCCTAGAACAGCCACAAAAGTCTGAACAAATTTACAAGGAAAATGGAGTTGGAGCACTAACACTACCTGATCTCAAGACTGATTATAAAACTATTGTATTCAAGACTCTGCAGTACTAGTGAAAAGATAAATAGATTAATGGAAGAGAATACTCTATAAATGGACTCACACATACAAAATATCAGTTTTTCAGCAAGTACATCAAAAATTCAATGAGGAAAGTCTTTTCAACAAATGGCACTAAAACAAATGAATATTCATATAAAGACTTTGACCTCTTTCTCATACCATACAAAAAATTTAATGAGATGAGCTATAAACATAAATGTAAAAACTAAAAACAGAGTTTCTATCAGAAAACACAGAATACCTTTGCAACCTCAGGATAGGCCAAGATTTCTTAGAACACAGAAAGCATTAACCATAAAAGAAAAATTAATAGACTCCCTAGAAATGTAAGACTTCTACTAATCAAAAAAAAACCATATTAATAAAGTAGAAATAAAGTAGAATGGAAAGCCACAGATTGGGAGAAAATATTCACACCATGTATCTGATGAAGGACTTGTATCCTTAAAAAAAAAAAAAACAAAAAAAAACCCCCAAAAACCCACAAGTCAATAATAGGACAATATGATTTCATGATTTTGTTTTAATAGTCAAAAGACTGAATAGACACTTATAAAAAGATGATATATGAATAGCCAATAAGAGTATGAAAAGGTGATCAACATAATTAGTCATTAAGGAAATGCAAATTAAAAACATCAGTTCCATTAACATGCTCACTATAATGACTAAAACTTAAAAGCTGACAATACCAAGGGCACCTGGATGTCTCAGTCAAACATCTGACATGGGCTCAGGTCATGAATTGGAGCCCTCCATCGCACTCTGTGCTGATAGCTCAGGGCCTGGAGCCTGCTTCAGATTCTGTGTCTCCCTCTCTGCCCCTCCTCCACTTGCGCGCGCACATGCGCTCTCTCTCTCTCTCTCTCTCTCAAAGTAAACGTTGAAGAAAAATGGTTGACAATACCAAATGATTGCAAGGATGTGGAACTGGAACTCATACACTGCTAGAACTGTAAAATATATACACAATTTGGAAAACTAGCAATTTCATAAAGCTTAACATACATCTACCATATGACCCAACAATTTCTAGATATAGGTCAAAGAGAAATAAAAACACATATCCACAAAAACCTTGTAAAAGAGTTTTCACAGCTGCTTTGTTTATAACAGCCAAAAATTAGAAAAAGCCCAGGTATCAACAGGTGTATGAATAAACTGTGATACAGTCAATGGAATACTACCTAGCAATAAAAAGAAATGAACAACTAAAACCTGGGACAACATGCATAAGTCTCAAACATTATGCTGGAAAACACTAGACACAAAAGAGCACCTGTTGTATGATTCCATTTATGACAAAAATCAGAAATTATTGCTTCTTGAGGTAGAATCGTGGAATCAATTGAGAAAAAAAGCATGAAGCAATTTTCTGAAGGGATGGCAATGTTCTGTATCTTGACAGAACATGGATTACAAGGGTACACACTTTGTAACAAGTGCTTGAACCTTATACTTACTATCTGTGCGTTTAACTGTATATAAATCATACCACTATTTTAAAAGATAAAATGTTTATTGTTTTTGCAATCACACAAGCTCCAGCTCTGCCAGTTACCAGCTGTGTGGCCTTGGCCAAGTGTGAAACTGTCAGTGTCTTCATCTGTAAAATGGAGGGAACAAGAGTTGAGAACAACATCATAAGAGTTGCAGAATAAATGAGAGAATGTTTTAAAACCATTAGCATACAGTATATGCTCACTAGATATTAACCCAAAGAGTTAGAAACCCTTCATCATATAAATTAGCAAACAGGACTGGCTTGAACAGCTAGATGGTGGACAATTCACATATATATTATCTCACTTATTTTTTAAATAAGACAGCCCCTAACAGGGATTATTACTGTTTTGTAAATAAACAAACTGAGTTTCACAGGTTTCCAATGGTCACTGGGCAAGAAAGTGACAAAAGCCAAGATGCAAACTCTCACTCATGTTTTTCCTCCTGCACCATGCTATCTTCATTAAAGGTCACTTTCAGCAGTGTAACCCTGCAACTGCCAGGACAACACAATCAAATGAGAAGCTATTAAGGCTCCCTTTATTCTGGATAGTGTGGTAGTGCCAAGCCTAATTCTGAAAAGCAGACCAACTTTGATAGCTAGATTGTGAATGGAGGGAGAGCTGCAAGTAGAAACTGGAAAACACTGCTCCAGGCTCTTACCCTGTTCTCAGGCTTCGAGATGGCTCCTGCTACTTGAGGATACTGATTCCTTTTCCTTAGAGCAATTTCAAGACAAGAGATTTCTGAATGTAAAAATCTGAGATCTGAGTGGGAAGCTAGAATGTGAGTGGTTCAATTTAACTTGGCAGCTAAAATGAGAGATTTTTTTTTTTTTTAACCTATCTTTTTTAATACAAGAACTTTGTTAAAAAAAAAAAAATTAGGGGCCCCTGAAATCTGACTTCAGCTCAGGTCATGATCTTGCAGTCCATGAATTCGAGCCTGCATCAGGCTCTGTGCTGACAGTTCAGAGCCTGGAGCCTGCATTGGATTGTGTGTGTGTGTGTCTCTCTCTCACTGCACCTCCCCTGCTTCTCTCGCTCTCTCTCAGAAATAAACATTTTAAAAATTTTTTTTTAAATTTCTGAGAGAGTGAGTGAGAGCAGGGGAGGTTAGAGAGAGAGGGAGACACAGAAACTGAAACGGGCTCCAGGCTCTGAGCTAGCTGTCAGCACAGAGCCCGACATGGGGCTCGAACCCATGAACCATGAGATCATGACCTGAGCTGAAGTCAGATGCTTAACCAACTGAGCCACCCAGGCGCCCCCAAAAAATTAATTAAAAAAAAATATTAAAACACAGAAATAATGAAAGTTGCCCTGTGATCCCATTTGCCCTGTTACTACACTATTAACAAACAGTTCAGTATATCCTTCCTCCAGACTAAAATCTGCTTTCTCCTTAGCAATTCTATAGTACTAAGTACTCCATTCCAAGGATTTTCACAATCTATTAAACTAGCAGTCCTCTATTAAACTTTGAGCTGTTTCTTTTTTTTTGCTATTAAAATGCTGAAAGGAATATCTGTGACTATAAAATTGCTTACCTGTCAATTCTTATAGGATAAAGACTGAGACATGAATTGCTAAATCTGTAATTTTTAATTTTTAAGCTGCTAAATCCATAAAAGTAAACCTGCACATTTTTAGCTTTGACAGATATTAGATTATACTCATAATAGTTTCCATTTTCCCACTCCTTCGTCTGCACTAACAATTATCATTCTTTAGTGCAGGGGTTACAAACTCAAATGCCTACAGAAGACTGACAGGAGACATAAATGGGTGAAGAAGGCCATCTGGGTCTGTGACAAACATGACAGTGCATGCTGAGGTCAAAAGGGCAGCCACTATTCTGTTCCAGCCAACAGATGCCATGTAGAAATCTAGGCCCAATTTATCAAGGCCAAAAATTCAAAATTTTTATGAAAATCTTACAAGTCTTTAAATATACGGTTAGTCAAACAAAATACATCTGTACGTCAGACTACCTGAGCACATGGAATTTTGTACAGAGATGAAAATTATATAACACCATATTGTCACTCTAAAACTTATTTTTCATGCGGCATGTTTTCCTATGCTTACCAACAGAGGATATATTTATTCAGTTTTGGTTCATAGTGACTGTGAGCACCCTTCAAAGAAAGATGCTTATTTATTTTCTCAGCTTCACATCTACAACAAATGTTGGACCAAAAAAAAAAAAAAGATATATAACTTCAGGTACAGAGGTTAAAGAGTGGTCAGAGTTGATCAAAGTGTGCCCAGAAAAGGTATACGAAGACTCTTGAGGCGGAGCTGCTATACTTGCCTCAGCATACTTAGAGCATCATGAAATTTTCAGAGAAAATACTAATTTGGAAAACTATGCATAACTCTGAAGAAGTTTGCTTTAATAATCTAGTGTTCCCCTCCACCTTCTGGTACATTTGCCTAACAGCAAATTTTCTCTGATGAGACATCAAAAAACGAAGAGAAGAATTCCCATACATCTCCTTTGTTATCATACACTGCATTTAAACCATTTTCAGCCTTTTTTAATGAAATAAAGCACAGGTTTGTACAAATCTCTGTTCTCAAAATGTTACTGCAATACTGCTTCTGTAGAAACAACTTCAGCAACCTATCTAGCTTTAGTTTCTTCTCATTCCTTCTTAGTCATCCATTGCAAATCTCCAGCCCCAGATGTTCCAGCATTCCCTACACCCACCAGAGATAATGGCAGAGATCCATGACTACCCAAGGACCCAACAAGAGCCTTTGAATGCAACTATCTTTTCATCAATTGTAAACAAGTCCTAAACTCTTGGCTCCATAGGGAGTCCCTACCAAGTCAGTATAAACTCTATAATAGGGGCAGAGGTCAAGGGGATGAGAGCTCAGCCTAAGCTCTGAATCTCATCCCACCCCTACCCTGTTCAAAAGAATCCTTATCAGAAGAGAACTCCCCAGCAAAAGGCCACATTCAGAGACCTGATGTAGCAGTGATCTAGCAGATTCAGCTGAAGCTTTGGAAACAGGCTCTTGGAACAGTTATGAATGTGAAATATCTAAATCACTAACAGTGTTGTGAAAGAAAGGAGACATGGAGACATAAAGGCGAAAACAAGGAAGATTTGTGAATTTATCTTCATTTGTTTCAGGAAAGAATCTGTCTGACAAATAGTGGACTAATCCTGAACCTGAGCCACAGAAGAAATCTCTTTGGGAACCTATTCCGCAGGGAATTATTCTACTTTGTCTAATTATATGCAAAAGAGCCCAAATGACACTCAGAAAATAGTGTATTCTTCTATATACAACAAAGTCCATTATATATAAGTCATTATACTGTTTAAAGCTTTCCCATTAGCATTTGAGACTTGCCACACTCAAGAGAGCTAGAGACAGAACAAGAGTTAAAACAACAGCTCTCAAACCTCAGATACTTCTCCACTATGTACTTTGGGGTGAGCCTTTTAACCTCTCCAGGCCTTAACACTCTCATCTGTAAGATAAAGATATTATCTTTTTAAACAAGTTTTATGAGTGCTTGCATGGGAAGCACTTAGTGTGTAATAAATATTAGTTATTAGTGGTAGTAGTAGCCACATATCAAGTTTTGTGTCTCTCTTCCTGACTAAACCAGAGCCCCTTGGGGGCATGAGCTGTGTTATAGTTTGGCACATACATCAAAGGGAAAATGGGAAGAGAGAGAAGAATAAAGGACTAGGTATCATAGAGTCAAACTTAAAATTACATAATTTTATGTGATATAATCCTTCTCACTCTTACTGAATATATGCAAAGTGCCTGGCACATAAAGGGATACCCAGTAAATGTTAATTTTCCTTCCTTCCTTGATCTCTAACATCCCACCTTAAATTCACTTGGGCTTATATGAATGGTTTTCTGAGCTCAAAAATTGTGACATATAGTTTGACAACTAAGAATGAACCCATTAAGACATGGTACAGAATATTAAAATTTTGGAAAGAATCTATGGGTACTCTAGCTGAGTAGTACATTCTTCTTTTGTAGACTGAAGGATCCTTGGGATTCCAAAACACCTGACAAAAGAATGCAAAACCAGAGCAGGCTAATGATGTTAGCCTGTTTTATTCTGAAAGTGCTTTCTATCTTCCTATTCATCCCCTTCTCACCAATGGATCTCTGTTTGGTGGGCATCATCAGTATGGCAAGAGAGGGCAAAGATAAACTTTCATGTCTTTTTTTTAAATGCCCATTTATCTATATCTAGATCTTTGATCAGTAGGGGGAAAACATGTATGTTATATATTTTTTCGTTATATATTTTTTCATATATTTATAATATATAATATCTGTTATATATTACATATGAATATTATAATATACAAATATAGGTATATATTTTTAAGTCTGTGTCAGCAAGAATCCCAAGTATACAGTGTTTTTAAAATAGTAATGGGGGGGACACCTGGGTAACTCAGTCGGCTGATCGTCTGACTTTGGTTCAAGTCACACTATCTCACAATTCATGCTTTTGAGCCCCATCGGGCTCTGTGCTGACAGCTGAGTCTGGAGCCTGCTTCAGATTCTGTCTCCCCCTCTCTCTGCCCCTCCTCTGCTTGTGCTCTTTCTCTCTCTCTCAAAAATAAACATTAAAAAAAGAAATAGAATAAGAGAGTAACAGGGAGGGCACCTGGGTGGCTCAGTTGGTTAAGCATCTGATTTCAGCTCAGGTCATAATCTCACAGTTCACGAGTTCAAGCCCCGCATTGGGCTCTGTGCTGACCGCTCAGAGCCTGGAGTCAGCTTCGGATTCTGTGTCTCCCTCTCTCTCTCAAAAATAAACATACATTAAAAAATAACAATAAAAATAAAATAAAATAGTAATGGGGTGCCTGGGTGGCTCAGCAGGTTGAGTGTCTGGCTTTTGATTTCAGCTCAGGTCATGATCTCACGGTTTATGAGTTTGAGCCCTGCATCAGTCTCTACACTGATAGCTTCACAGTCTGCTTTGGATTCTCTCCACCTCTGCCTCTTTCCCCCTCAAATGTGTTCTCGCATATTCTCTCTCTCAAATATGAACATTTAAAAAAATAATAAATAAAACAAAATAATTGTCAGGTTTTTAATTGTACAGAATTTTTTCCCCAGCATGAGCATGGTACTGACCAAAGAGTGCATAATTTGAGTATGTGTTTTAAATAAGAAAAGGATTAACTTCTTTAGTTTCCAAAGAAGTTAAATAAATGGATTGGCAGATGGTCACTTGGGAGGTTACCTATTGCTGGCTGGGGGATGGGGACCAAAACACCCTAACAGTCAACCAGATGGTAAAGAACAGTCTTGGCCAAAGTAGTCAGCAATATATGAGCTCTGCCCCTCTGAGGGAACGATTTACTTGAAGCAGTAACTTATACCTGCTAACATCTGGAATGATATATCTTTCTGTCATTAAAAAACACAGGCTAGTTTAATTGAATAAAGTGCAGTTACAATAGCCATTAATATAGAAAGACTGAGAATTTCAACATTATGCTGCATAGCCTAGAACAGCACACACTAACAGTGTTTACCATTTGCCAAGCATTGTTCTAAATGTAAATGTGTGTGTGTGTGTGTGTGTATTACTTCATTTAATCCTCAAACAGCCCAGTAAAGTAGGAATAAAATTTTTATTGTCCCCATTCTACAAATGAAAACACTGAGGTCCAGAGATGTTAAGTAACTGAGCAAAGATATTACAGACCTAGTAAACACTGAAACCAAACAGAACCTAAGCAACCCTGAGCCAGAGACCACGTCATTTTTTTCTTTTTTAAGGTGGGTTTCACACCCAGTGTGGACCCCAACACAAGGCTTTAACTCACCACCCTGAGATCAAGATCTGAGACCAAGAGTTGGAAACTTAACCAACCAAGCCACCAGGTGCCCCTCCCATGCTTTTAATTCCGAAGAGTTTTGGTTTATATGTTAAAGGGTTCATTTGAAATGCAGAGAAAAATTTATACAAAAACATGTCTATCATGGAATTCAGAATGAAGAAAAACCTTCCGGAAACAACCTAAATGTCCAACAATAGGAGAATGGTTAAATAAACCATGGCAATTATTCCCTTACAATGAAATATTATTCTTCCATTAAAAATATTTATGAAAAAGGGGCACCTGGGTGGCTCAGTCAAGTAAGCATCCGACTGTGGCTCAAGTCACGATCTCACGGTTCGTGGGTTCGAGCTCCGTGTCAGGTTCTGTGCTGACAGCTAGCTCAGAGCCTGGAGCCTGTTTCAGATTCTGTGTCTCCCTCTCTCTGACCCTCCCCTGTTCACGCTGTCTCTCTCTCTCTCAGAAATAAATAAAAACGTTAAAAAAAGTTTAATAAAAAATAAAATAAACATTAAAATTTTTTTAATATTTATGAAAAATGTTTGATGACTTGGACTAATGCTCACAATGTAACAATGGGGGGATGGGGACAAGATACATAGTTGTATCCATATTATGATTCCTAATTATATGAAAAACAGACAAGCTAGAAGGACATAATCTCAAATAAGAAACAGTGGTTATTTCTGATCCCAATGGTGGTGGGATCAGGGGGTTTATATTTTTCTTTTAGTGTTTTCCACAGTGAACATGCATTATCCTACTATCAGTTTTAAACAAAGGTATTTTTTTCTTTTAATCAAGCTGCGCCAAGATCCTCAAGCAGTTGGTAAAAAATAGCTAAAAAGCTTCTAATCTGTCTAACTTGAAGTAGTTATTTTCCTTGGGATAATGCCCTTTGACTTCAAACAACATGGTCAGCACATACCAAAAAGAATGCCCGTTTTCTTTTTTTTTTTTTTTTAATGTTTTATTTATTTCTGAGAAAGAGAGAGAGAGAGCGTGAGCAGGGGAGGGTCAGAGAGGAGGGAGATACAGAATCTGAAACAGCCTCCAGGCTCTGAGCTGGCAGTCAGCACAGAGCCCAATGCAGGGCTTGAACCCACGAACTGTGAGATCATGACCTGAGCCAAAGTCGGACACTTAACCTACTGAGCACCCAGGCGCCCCAAGAATGCCCATTTTCAATTTTAGAAACTGAAATAAAATAGGAGTATTTTCAATTTTGATCAGTAATTATTTGTAGGCTTATTTTATAAGAAAAGAAATAGATTTAACTATTAGAGACCAAAAACTCAGGAAGGACTTTGCTGAAATAGATAATAAGGAACAAAAGTTTGACTGGGGAGGAAGAACAGCTGTTGCTAATCCAACTATTTACCCTTTGACCCTCTATCTGGCCAATAACTGAACAGTATCAATTGTTTTCCTGTCTCATGTGCTGTTTACAATCCCGGAGAGGCATGAAAGGAATTAATAATTTAGCCTAAAAAGCTGACAGCCTTTATTGGGGAGCCCCTTGTCTATGGGACAGAAATCAGAGCAAGTAGCTGTCCTAAAGTCATAGGTCTCTTTACTGTTCCTGTTTTATAGCCTAATTGGCCCCCAAACATAAATCAATTATTTCTCCTGTTTTAAGCAACAATGACTTCTATTCTCTAACTTCCCTTGTATCAAGTCAGTCCTTGTTCTCTTGAGTTTTACAACTACACGGTAAACACGATACTGGAGGAAAAAACTCGGGGAGCAGGGCAGACTGGGGTTATTTGGAAACAGAAGCACAGAAAGGTTATGCTGTTTTGAACTTTTCTTGACCTTTGACTGCCCTTGTCCCTAGCTTATGCTAATGGGCAGGGTACAGAGATGCTTCTTGTAGAAATGAACTTAGCCTGAACCTGTGCCATAACATTGGACTCCAAGAAGCCCAGGAATCATAAGGCGGCAGCCAGAGTGAGAGTGAACAGCTGCCCATATTCTAAGCCTGGCTACCCATCTGCTCTAGCACAGAAAAAGTTAAATAAAAGCCATTTGAAGTAGACAAAGTCAGTTTTTCCTCATCTATTTCCACCACATCCTACCTGCTGTCCCAAACCTGCTGTCTACAACTACTGCCAACCACAATGGGAAATCAGCAACAATGGCATCTCCTTTCCAAAAAAAGCAAGTATGAGAAGACTTTCCCTATCAGGAATTTGAGGGGTAGAGGAGACACTGGGGCCTCTCAATTCCAAAGAGGCATCACAGAGAAATCCCTATTGTTCTCAATCTAATGTGCAAGTCATGAGGCATTAACATAGGAGATGTTATTCCTTCCCAGTCAGAAAGCATGGAGTTTGCAATTTCAACATTCATAACCAACTTAAGACAGCACATGCAGTCCATATCACTTGGTAGAGCTGGGCATGCTTATCCGAACCCCAAAGGGCTGAGACAGAGATGATTAATTTTTACTTCTGCCATTTGTTATTATACTATTAGGTAATATTAGGTTATAAAAGAGAGAGGAATAACTAAACAAGAGAGAAAGAGAGAGAGGAATAAAATACTACTAACTTCACAAAGATAATTTGGGGATTATTAAGAATACTGTCCACATGAGCTAAGTACAATTTTTAAAAGAGATTTTTTTAGATAACTCCTATTCTGCACTGATATATAAAATTATGATTTAATATCTGTTCATTCTCATGGAATGGAGAGGTCTGTAAATCACCATATCTGGCTAGAGATTCTATGCAGAAATGTTAACTGATTTAGGATTACTTGGCCCAAAAAGAAGATTAATAATAATCTTAATGAGGGCCTTTCTTGGAAGATGGGCATGAGTTATTTTCAATTGCTAGTGAGTGCAGAAAAGGAGAAGTTTGGGTATTGCGTGCTAAATTAGAGGTTTAAGAAAATGCTTTTTCAAATAATTCCAGACAAGAAAATACTTCCCAATAGACTGCGGACAGGACCTAGACTTATCTGTTTGTATATCCCTGGAGCCTAGAACTGAGCCTGAAAGAGAGAAAGCAAGCAATGTTTAACACAATTCTCAATTATCTAGCACATTTTATGTGCAGTTCTGTCTGAAAGATTTCAGGGCATCTCAATGTTCTTCCTAATGTTCAAAAATCCAAGAAAGGACCATGACTCAAGAATTAATATTTTCCTCCTCCTGAATGAAGGCTACTCATACGAGAAGGGCAAAGAGAAAATACCATGTTCACTCATAGATACTGGGATGTCAGGGCAAATAGTTTATACTACCTACAAAGCTGACTAAATTTTACGATTTCTAGAAAGATATTTCTATTTTCCTGGTGTTTGATTAGCATTGTGGGACTTATTTTGTCTTGTAATTACTAAGTATGAGTTAAACAGACATGAATTTTTATACTGTTAAGGTGTATGGGAAAAATATATGAAAAGGTCCACACCCTCAGAGAGCAGATATTAGCTAGGATGGTGAGAAAGTAAACTTTACCACTTACCTCAACAGCAGATTGGTGACAAAAAGCCAGTCTTGTGACCCTAAAAAGTACTCAAGAAAGTACTAGAACTAGAGAAATAACTTTATATCATCTCATGAATTCTCAAATCTAAATTACTATTTGACCTTTTGGCATCATAGCAAAATGAGATCTGTATACCTGGATATTCCCATGTCTTATTTCTAATAGCTAGAACCATATCCCAGAGTGGTGTATGCCACATTTTGAAAGCACTGGAAACACAGATGGTTATCTATAATCAAGACAGAGTCCTGAAAAACATCATTTAATTTACCTTGAAATGGTCACCCTTATAACCTTAACCTTAATGTAGATAAAGGTGCTTTAGAAATTAAATTGTGGTACAAAGGTTATTAATTAGAAATACCTAAACCAAGAATAATCCCTCTTTTAAACCTCCTCCCACCTGTGTCATTTCAGAAAAAAAGGAATTATGTTAAAGCTAGTGAATACTTTAGAAAAGTGGTTATAGATAATATGGTTGGTTCTATGTGGCATAAATGAAAGCATAATTTTTGTTGCTGGTTTCATGGGAGGGTGAAGAACACGGAAAGGAGATAAATATTAAATAGAAACTTTTAGCAAACCAACTTCCTAGTAAATGATTACATTTCTGGTCAGTGAATAACACGAGAAGAAAATAAAAGCATAACTAGAAAAGATAAAATGCCCTCCTCATAATTATAAAGTGAAATAAAATCTGAATCAATAAGGCCACCAATGACACCCTTAAGTTTTGTATTTAAAAGTACACACACACACACACACACACACACACACACGAAACACACACACTCTTTTCTTACCCATAAACACTGGGGAACATTCAGAACTTACTAGTGCCTGGGTCGAGCTCTGGCAATTCATCCTGACAAAAACCTAAAGAGAGAACAACAGGAAAAAAAGATTATGATTCATGAATTACTCTAAAGTGACTCAAAAATTCAGACTCAGAGGTCAAATTTGGCTTTGAATCCTACCTCTATTACATTTAGCTACTGTATATCCATCCTTCCCTGAGCCTCCATTTCATCATCATTATATTTTTAAAAACAGAGAGAATAACAGCACTTACCACAAAGTACTGACAAGGAATGAATAAGCATGCCAACATTAGTTGGAATAAAAATTCATAGATTACAATTCAAATATCTGTCATGCTCTACTTAATATTATCAATTATTTTCCAAAAGAAAGCAAAATATACAAAATATGAACTTATGACAAATATCAAACAATAATTTTACTTAAAATTTTACAAATGCTGAAAATTTTACCTACATACACAAATAGAAGCAATTTTCTATTAATAAGTATGCAGTTCAGGTCGGAATAAATAACTCTAAAAGCACATTTCAGGCCCAAAAAGTCTGAGCTACATTTGTCTGTGTGTGTAGCTTAACATACTGAAGAGAGAAATCAGGCATAGTGAATGGCAAACACACTGTATGTGTTCTATACATAGCTGATGAAAGTTCTTTTTCCCAGAACAACCAGCTTACTTTCTCCAGTCTGATTTCGACTCATGCTTAGTTTAAATATCACCTCAGAAAAGGGGCACCTGGGTGGCTCTGTCAGTTAAACATCTGACTTCAGTTCAGGTCATGATCTCATAGTTCATGAGTTCGAGGCCTGCCTGCATCAGGCTCTGTGCTGATGGTGAGGAGCCTGCCCAGGATTCTCTCTCTCCCTCTCTCTCTGCTTCTTCCCAACTTGTGCGTGTGTACTCTAAATAAATAACAGAACAGAAGATGATCTCCTCAGAAAAGCTTCTCTTACCTCTTGTACCCTTGTCTCACACACAAGGTCAAAGAACCCTATTATAATTATAACACTTTGTGCACTCATCAACAAGACATTACTTGTATCAAGAAATTACTTGTTCAATGTTTGACTCCACCATGAGACTGTACTACAGGAGAAGGGACCTGGCCTGTCTTGTTCACAACTGTATCTGAATTACTTCACAAGCCTAGCACAAAGCTGTTAAATAAGTACCAACTATAATATCTTGATGGTCAATTTAAAAATAATGGAGCAAAGGGACACCGGGGTGACTCAGTTGGTTAAGCTTCTGACTTCGGCTCAGGTCATGATCTCATAGTTTGTAAGTTTGAGCCCCACGTCAGGCTCTGTGCTGACAGCTCAGAGCCTGGAGCCTACTTCTGATTCTGTGTTTCCCTCTCACTCTGCCTCACACTCTGTCTCTCTCTGCCTCTGTTTCTTTCTCTCAAAAATAAACAAACATTTAAAAAAATTGTTTAGCCTTTTTCAGTCTGTGTCTCCCTCTCTCTCTGACCCTCCCCTGCTCACGCTGTCTCTCTCTCTCTCCTAGAAATTTAAAAAAAAAATTTTTTTTGTTTAATAAATAATGGAGCAAAAAAAAAAAAAATTTAAAAAGGGGGTCCCTGGGTGGCTCCATTGGTTGAGCATCTGACTTCGGCTCAGGTCATGATCTCACAGTTCATGGGTTCAAGCCTGTGCTAACAGCTCAGAGCCTGGAGCCTGCTTTGGGTTCATGTTTCTCTCTCTCTCTCTCTCTCTCTCTCTCTCTCTCTCTCTCTCNTCTCTCTCGCACACACACACACACACACACACACACACACACACACACACAAACAGGGGCGGCCTGGGTGGCTCAGTCAGTTGGGCGTCTAACTTCGGCTCAGGTCATCATCTCATGGTTTGTGGGTTCAAGCCCCGCATCTTGTGCTGACAGCCAGCTCAGAGCCTGGAGCCTGTCTTCAGATTCTGTGTCTCCCTCTCTCTGTGACCCTCCCCTGTTCATGCTGTCTCTCAAAAATAAATAAAACATTAAAAAATTTTTTTAAAAATAAAATAAACATTTTTAAAAATAAATTTTTTAAATAATGGAGCAATGGGGCACTTGGGTGGCTCAGCAGGTTAAGCATTCGACTCTTGATTTCAGCTCAGGTCATGGTATCATGATTCATGAGATCAAGCCCTACAACATTGGGCTTGTGCTCACAGTTCAAAGTCGGCTTGGGATTCTCCCTCCCTTTCTCTCTGCCCTTTCCCCTACTTGTGCACGCACGCATACTCTCTCTCAAAAAACAAACATAACATTTAAAAAGTAATAATTAAATAAATACCTGCCTCCTCCATGACATAGTGTGAGCTCTTCAAGGTTAGGAACCATGTTATAACCATCGGTAGAGCTGCTTCTATGCCCAGAACAGTTGCCAATACATTATGGAAGGTGCTCAAATGTAGGATGAACTGAACAGAAAACACAACCTTACCTCTAGATCACAGTCACAGAATTAGAAAATCTAAGTCTAGAATGAAGTATGGAAGGTCTGAATGAGGAAATCTGACCTGGAACAGTAGAGTTTGGAAGTTCCTAAAAATGGCTAAGATGGCTGAGAAGGCTAACCTCAAAGCAACTTCAAAGCCTTTCTATACACATAAAGGCGATGGGAATCAGAAAAGTTGTAGAGAGATGCAAGACAATAAGGAAATAACTCATCTTTACACATGAGTTAAATATACAACATCCTACCAGAAGTGAAACTGAGAATAAGCATTCACTTAATGTAAGCTGACTAGAAAACAGGACAAAAGCATGGGAAGGCAGAGTTAGAAGATCTCTCCTCAATTCTTTTGGTTTAGTGATAATGACTTTAGGCAAGACACTCCTTATTCTGGACCTCAGATTCTGAACCTTAAATGAAAGAACTATATTAACAGTCTCAAGAAAAGACAAAACTTCATGTATTTTCTGAAAGCAAACAATATTCTGTACTCAAAGTAACTACATCAAACACAAAGAGGGGATGACTTAAAAAAACAACAACAAAGAAAATACTAAGAAAAATCATACGGGGTGACTGGATGGCTCTGTCAGTTAATAAGCATAGCACTTCGCTCCAGTCATGATCTTGCAGTTTGTGGATTCAAGCCCTTCGTGGGGCTCTCTGCTGACACCTCAGAGCCTGGAGCCTGCTTCAGATTCTGTGTCTCCCTCTCTCTCTCTCTCAAAAATAAACATTAAAAACAAAATAATTAAAGCAGACATCTATTATTGCTTTTATCTGCCTAGCAACCACTCTCCTCTTCTTCTGTTAATGGCATCCTGATTTTTCTTTTAGACTTACCCTTTGACACTCTCAGTCTATATAATCCCAGTAGGATTAACCCTAACCTGCTATAAATTGGAATTACAACAGCACCTACCTTATTAATCTGTTAAAAGGAATAAATGAGGTAGTTCTTGTAAAGGCTTTACATAGTACTTGACAAAGTCAGAGCTCAATATATGTGAGCTACTACTAAATAATTCCTAGGGTCCATCCAATTCAGTGCTGTCAGTGGTAGCAAAAAGTAGTTTATAGCAGAATTATTGACTGATTCATGACTTCATCCTCAAAGACCTGGGATGGAACCCTAATGTCACTTCAGTTACTTGCTGTGATTCTTGAAACTTAATATTTTGAGCCTGTAAAGTGCCTGATGCAGTGATTCCAGATACATCTACCTCCCGAGGAAAGGACTCCTTATATTTGTCCTAAAACAAATTCCTCTAATGGTCACAAGGATTATGGATTTCAGTAACTATATCTACATTCCTTCCATCCAGCCCTGAGACCATTGGTCAATAATGCTGTCTTTGGTTTTAAAGATCATCACTAGTGCAGAAAGCCTTAGGAGATAGGTAAAACAATGTTAACCCTAACTCCTGAGGACAAGTCAATGGAATGGCCAGATCTGGCTACCATTCTCAGAGTCTTGCCCAGATTCTGAGCAACCAGATCTAGCTAGCAAAATGAGTCTTAGTTATAATTCAAATCACTGCTAGAAGTAACCCGAATGTGTGTTCAATTCATTCAACACAACAGCAAATGATACAAGATTTTCAGTAAAAAACAGACTAAGTCACATAAACACACCAACATACAACCCCAAAACCATCTGCCTCGCAAAATAGAACACATTAAACAAATACGGAAATGTTCTGAGAAATCCAAGGTCTTTGGTTACTGACTTGAATTGTTTTAAAAAGGAACAATTCAAGGTCACTGGAGGGATCCTAAAAAAATAATTTAAATAAATAAATAAAAACGGACAGACAAAAAACACATATTAGTTCCTAAGAGAATATATATCACTAAGTCAGTGTTCTCATAAGCAATGTGAAATTTAGTGCAAAGCTTATATTGACTTACCATCGTTTAATTTAGAAAACAGATGCATAGTGAAACAGGCATGGGTCTGAGAGCTGGATTCAAATCCCAAATTTGCTATTTTTGTTTAATGAATTACCCTAGACCTCGGGATAAAAATAATCATCTTGTTCAAATGTTGTTAGATTTGGTGAATATACATAAATTCCCTACTTTGTGGCAACTGATCATCAATAAATGGCTCTTGGTAATTTTCTTTTAATACAAAAAGAAGATCCAGTTGACAAGCTTTTCTCCAACAGGCATTTGGGGAAAGAAAAAGATCAGTGACTCCTCAATCTGTGACTGGCTACAGAGACAAAAAGTCACTGATATTTTTTCCTAGTTACCATTTTGACTATAAAATCATGTATTTACCATAACAGGATCCTTTTAAATAAACTACAAGTATTCCTTTGTATCCAAATGTAAACAAACAAAAGCTATCGGTAATTAATCCAATCCTGAAAACAGTAATTAATTGTAATTATGTGGCATTTACAAAATCAAGTTAAATATTACTATACAAATGTTTTTATTTAATTTAACTTATGAAGGCAGCATGGTACAGGAGACTCGGACACTAGTCAGGACCATTCACCCAGTCTATTTTGAAGCCTCAGCAGTGCACAGGCAAAATTAAGGTAAGGCTCTTAACAGGTATAATGTTGATTCTACAACTCTAATCAAACACGGTATCTATCCCCAAAACGGAAAAAAAAGTAGATCCTTCATGATGTGCCTACCACTTCAACTTTATCTCGTTTCTTATTCCATCCCACTCAACAGTATACACTCCATCCATACATTACTACATCGTAGCTCCCTAAATTCAACATGCTCTTTAGCTCCCATTCCTTTGCACACACCATTTTCTCCACCTGAGCCCTCTCTTACTATTTTGATATCAAGGCTCAGGTCAGGTGTCTAATCCTTTCCCTTCCTTCTCTCAGACACACTCAAGTCCAAGTTAGGTAACACAGACACAATGACTGAACCTATGAGCTTTCCAGGAACCTTTGAAGAACAGGAGGTGGAAAACTGGCTTCAAAATTCAAGAAACAAACAAACCAAATCTGAAAATATTGAATTAAATATTAAATAAGATATCTGATATACTTTTCACCCAGTCACTGCAATCCGAGTTCTATACATTGTTTTAGTGTCAGATATGAAATGAAATGTAGCTCCCAGAAGGAAGTCAGGCGTCTAAATGGGCTTTGAAATTGTTCTGGTTAGTTAGGTGTTCCTACTTTGTGCTTCCACAAATTCCTGTGCTTCCCTGCCACATCATGAAAGGGCCACTGACTGTGAATTCAGGTTCTAGAGAAAAAGTTCTCCACATTCCCCAACAAAAAGCTAAAAATTTTTGCCCAGGATTTGTACAATATAGAAGTCATTCGCTGATCCTCTCTGGTCATTTGTATCAGTTTCCCATCTGCGTTGCCTCCTCTGATCATGATTAGGTCCCCAATGAAACTTCTGTCCCTCTTTCAGTCAGATCTGGTCTCAGACCCATTTATACCCAGCCCCAAAGCTGAGACATGTCCCTGGATCCAGAAAACACGGCTTAGTAAATGTCGAGGAACTGCTTCTTTCTCCAAAAAGCAAGAATACTAAATGGCAATGCCACCACAATGAATTTCTTACCATAATATCAAATTCTGAGAGAACTACTCTCTGCTAAAGATGTCTGCAACAGCAATGCCCAATAGCAATTGATACAGTAATGAAAATGTTCTCTATTTCCATTGTCCAATACAGTAACCACTACTTGGAAGCACTTGGAATGTGACTAGTGTGACTAAGGAACTGAATTTTAAACTTTAATTAAAGTAGTCACATAAGGCTAGTGCCTCTTATGATGGACAATTTAAGACTAGAAAAAGGTCACCCTTCCTTTTAAACTTATTATGCCACCTTTCAGACTCTGTTACACCTTTAAAGAAACTGAAGTACAGAAAGGCTTAGGCTAGTGTTATTTACCATCCAATTTACAAGTATCTACGTTATCAGAAAAATAATTCCATCAGCCTACAAATACACTTATTCCTTCAAATGTTATTAAGTACATACCCACACTGTAGCAGATAGATGGGGAGAGATGAACAAGATGCAACTGGGAGTTAATGCAGAGTAGTCAGAGCATAAATTTTGATATCAGAATAGATTTGAGTTCTGACACCGTAACTTCCTAATTCTGTTAGCTCAGTAAGTGACCTTACCTCTCTGAGTCAATTTCCTCATCTACAGATTGTTATGAGGATTCAATGAGATGACACACTTAGGTCAGTGGAAAGTGCCTGGTAGCTGTGATCAGTATTATTGACAGAGCTGAACAGCAACCATGGGGCTAGAGACATGTGGTAGGAATATGTATCTGAGAAACATATGCAGAGGAAGCTGGATGTGAAAGGCATGAGCAGAGAGCAGAAACAGAATGTTACCTCATAATTTGATTTGACTGAAGCTTCAGCCAGGACCATATCATAAAGAATTTTAACTGCCATACAAGGGGACTTGGGGACTTTTATTCTATAGGCAACAGAGTCACTGAGAAAGGAAACCTGTGTATACCTAGGAAATCTGTCAATGCCAGCCCAACTCTGATTATTTCAATCAGTGGCTCTAAAATTTCAACCAGGTAAGTAAAAGTACAAGAAATTTTTTAAAAATTTAAAAACGTAAAGAGAGAGCTTTGTGGGAGTAGCCAACATAAACATGGCAAATCATCCACAGCCTCTTAAATTCCAGGAACTCTTCCCATTTTTACAGGGTTCTTGCCCAACTCCATCTTCTAGGCTCCTTTTGGTACAATGAATAGATTGGATAGAGGTTGAGAAGAAGTGTGGGGTTTTTTTTTTGGTGGGGGGGGGGGTGAGAGGTAAACAAACATTAGCTGGTCAGACCATGGCCTGCCCTACAACCAGGTTTGCAACCTGTAAGCTAATCCCAGACCTACACAGATAGATACTGAAACACTTTTCTTTGGATTGGCTGAGCACTAAATTCACATCTGCCTCATTGCTTTCTATCCAGTGAGTAGAGTGCCACTTGGGCCATTAGCTTTTGATTCTCATAGGCAACCTGACAAACCATACTTCAGAAATAATAGAAAACGCTTTTGCATGCAGGGACAGAGCACCCCAGGTCCACACAGCAAAAGCTGGCTGGCAGAGCTTCAAGTCTTATTTCCCTTTCTCCACCTACAAATGTCAAGGTTACATTTTTAAAACTGTAACAAAAACAATGCCCTTTTCCTAATGTAATTTTAATGCGAAATCTTAAGGGCAAAAAAATAGTGGGGGGAAGAGAAGCCAAAGATTCTCAATTATATAACCTATTGTACCTACATATTTGCTCAGCTTAAATAGTTGCTTCCAAGAAGTGTCTACATTTCTATGGAAACATTAATAACTTCCATCTAATCAACCTGCATCACCTTTCATCAGGCTTCTAGCTTTCTAATTACAGCCTTGAAACCAGGCTGAAGGCAGAAAAGCTAGCCCAATATGATGACATTTAAAAAAAATAACAACAGTACACACAGCTTCAAGGTTGTGGCTACAGGATGAGAAGGTGAAAACAGTTTAGAAAGGCCATTCGGCCTGAGGAGTTAGAGGTCACTAGTGTTTCTATGGAAATACAGTACAGGCATTTCTCAAAAATCACACATACTGATGAACCTCTGACATTTTTCATTTGTAATTTCTGGTTCTCTAAAGTAACAAAAGGGATTACTGACAATTGTTCATTCAGCCTAAAGAATTTTCAAATGCATACATATAAGAAAATATGAAAAATAACCTGTAAGTTGCCATTTACTGAATCTATACTATATGCCAGGCAATGGCTTGGTGCTTTGCATGAATTCGTACTGAAAGTAGCAACTATTTTATCTCCGTCTTTTTTCCCCTCAATGTTTACTTTATTTTGAGAAAGAAAGAGAGTGCATGCAGGAGAGGGGCAGAGAGAGAGGGAGACATAGAATCCGAAGCAGGCTCCAGACTCTAAGCTGTCAGCACAGAGCCTGATGAAGGGCTCAAACCCACGAACCATGAGATCATAATCTGAGTCACAGTCGGATGCTTAATCAACTGATCCACCCAAGCGCCCATTATCTCTATCCTATAGACTTAAAGAGATTATGGAACTCTGTTACTTTTTATGGAAGGAGGGACAAAAGTCAAGCAAAAAAACTTCTATTCAGAACAGTCTGGCTAATAAATTCCTACCTTTGCACAGTATGTGCTTTGCAACAGCCAGATAGATGGGAATTAGACATTATTTCAAAGAATAAATCCTGACATTCCCACAACAGCAGGGTCTCAGAGTCCAAGAAGAAATCCACATCTTTTTTTTAGTTTTGTTTAATGTTTTATTTATTTGGGGGGGGCGGGGGGGAGAGGGAGAGAGAGAGAGAAAGCAGGGGAGGGTCAGGGAGAGAGGGAGACACAGAATCTGAAACAGGCTCCAGGCTCTGAGCTAGCTGTCAGCACAGAGCCCGACACGGGGCTCAAACCCACAAACCATGAGATCATGACCTGAACCGAAGTTGGACACTTAACCAACTGAGCCATCCAGGCGCCCCAAGAAATCCACATCTTAGATGGGTCCACTTAGAAAGCTCCTCTTGAATAATTCAAGATGTCTATGTCAGAAGTAGCTAGAGTAACTTCACCAACCAAGTCAAACCCAAAATATAAAACTTTAAATTAATGAATAAATAATTATGCAAGAACTAGATGCTTCTGAAATATTTTTGGTTAGTCCCAGCATCAGTAGGGAGAGTGATAAGAGATTTCTTTGTTCACTGTCATTTCAAAGACTAATTGAAAAAAAGTCTTACAGACCAAGGAGTTGAATTTGAACATGGTCAGAAAGCTTTTGAGGTCATCTTAGAAAGTACTCCATACCATCCTCAACAGATGGTTTGATGGAACAGAAGTCAGCTCTGTTTGAGAAATCCATTAGTGAGAAGCAGATGCAACCAAGAGATGCCCCACAAGCAGCAGAATGTACCTTTTCCTTATTCTCCTTGAAAATACCATATAAAAATAGGACAGGGGCGCCTGGGTGGTTTGGTTCAGCTTCCAACTTCAGCTCAGGTTGTGATCTAACGGTTTGTGGGTTCGGGGCTTATGTAGGGCTCTGTGCTGACAGTTCAGACCCTGGAGTTCTGAGATTATGTGTCTCCCTCTCTCTCTCTGCTCCTCCTCAAAAAGAGATAAACATTAACAATTTTTTAAATATATATATAAAATAGGGGTGCCTGGGTGGCTCAGTTAAGTCTGACTTCAGCTTGGGTTATGAGCTCATGTTTTGGGAGATCAAACGCTGCGTTGGTTAGGCTCTCTGCTTTCAGCAGAGCCCACTTCAGACCTTTTGTCTCCCTCTCTCTCTGCCCCTCCTCCGCTTGCTCACATTCTCTCAAAAATAAGCATTTTTTTTAAACGTAAAATTATTTCCCAGTATGAGCTCAGCTATTTTGATACATACATACATGAAAAAGCACATTTTAGTCTACTGTATCCCAGTGATTATCTCTAAGTGTGGGAATTATGGCTGATTTTTCCCCTCCATCCTACTTTTCTGATTAAAAATAGTTTTTATACACAAAAAATGTACATTAAAAAAATCATAAGAACAAAATAATTTGACTTAATTCTCTAAAATTGACCACTTAAAATGAAGGGGAAAACCCTACCATTCTCTAAATGACTTTTAAATTACTTTTTATTAGAAACACAATTCTGGTGGGGCACCTGGGTGACTCAGTGAATTATCTGACTCTTGACTTCAGCTCTGATCATGATCTAATGGTTTGTGAGTTCGAGCCCCACCATCAAACTGTGCAGACAGTGTGGAGCCTGCTTGGGATTCTCGCTCTCTCCTGCTCTCTGTCTCTCCCCACCTTGTGCACTCGCTAGGCTCTCTCTCTCTCTCTCTCAAAATAATAAACTTTAAAACGGTAAAAATAGGGGCGCCTGGGTGGCTCAGTCAGTTAAGCATCTGACTTAGGCTCAGGTCGGATCTCATGGTTCATGGGTTTGAGCCCCACATCAGGCTCTGTGCTGACAGCTCAGAGCCTGGAGCCTGTTTCGGATTCTGTGTCTCCCTCTCTCTGCCCTTCCCCCACTCATGTTCTGTCTCTGTCTCAAAAATAAACTATTAAAAATTTTTTTTAAAATAAATAAATAAATACATAAAAATAAAAGAAACATAATGCTGGGCACTAATCCTTCTGACATAATAGTTATTAATGCCTAAAACTCAGAACCATCTCTCCTCTCTCAGCTTCAGAAATCCATTGTGTATGAACAGACACTTCTCCAAAGAAGACATCCAGATGGCCAAGAGACACATGAAACGATGCTCAACGTCACTCATCTTCAGGGAAATACAAATCAAAACCACAATGAGATACCCCCTCACAACCATCAGAATGGCTAACATTAACAACTCAGGCAACAACAGATGTTGGCGAGGATGCAGAGAAAGAGGAGCTCTTTTGCACTGCTAATGGGAATGCAAACTGATGCAGCCACTCTAGAAAACAGTATGGAGGTTCCTCAAAAAATTAACAGAACTACCCTACAACCCAGCAATTGCACTACTAGGTATTTATCCAAGGGATACAGGTATGCTGTTTCAAAGGGACATATGTACCCCAATATTTATAGCAGCACTATCAACAATAGCCAAAGTATGGAAAGCCCAAATGTCCATCAACAGACGAATGGATAAAGAAGACATGGTATGTATACCACGTGTAAATATGTATATAAGTGTACACACACACACACACACACACACTGGAGTATTACTTGGCAATCAAAAAGAGTGAAATCTTGCCATTTGCAACTATGTGGATGGAACTAGAAGGTACTATGCTAATCAAAATCAGTCAGAAAGACAAATATCATATGACTTCACTCATATGAAGACTAAGAATCAAAACAGGTGAACATAAGGGAAAGGAAGCAAAAATAACATAAAGACATGGAAAGGGACAAAAACATGAGATACTCTTAAATATGAAGAACAAACAGAGGGTTACTGGAAGGGCTGTGGGAGGGGGAATGGGCTAAATGGGAAAGGGGCATTAACGAATCTACTCCTGAAATCACTGTTGCACTATCTGCTAACTTGGATATAAATTTTAAAAATAAAATTAAAAAAATCCATTGTGCGGCAACAAAAGAATAAAACATCTTTAACCTTTCACCCTAGGATCTTTCAAACCTGAAGCAAATCTAGTTAATCATATCAATGAAATAACCCCAAAAGAAAATTTTTAAACTGTTTAAACTTGAAGTCAAGATAAAAGAGCAACAACTAACATATGTTTATAGCACTAAATAAGTACAAAGGATACTTCACAAATGGGATTAAAGGTAGAAAATTCCTACTGCTTCTTAGATGCTAAACTTTCCTACATCCTAAAATTAAATTCAACAAACACCTAGCAATTTCAATGTATAGGAGCACTGTGCTAGAGTATATGAGGGATACAAGGATGAATAAGGCTGACTACACCTAGATTCTTACAATCTAAAAAGGAAAATAGAAAACTAACTGTATACAAGGAATTACGAAGCAATGTCCTAATGGAGAAACTAGCAGCAGTGACCAAACAGCACTTATTTCTTCGTAGGGGGAAACTGGAAAACAGTCTGATGGCAAGTGGAACTTGCATCAGGCTAGTCAGGAAAGAGAGAGAGAACCTAAACACAAACAGATTGTCAATAATATTCATTAAGCCATGTATATCTTTTAGATGTCCTTACTCTGCTGGCAAATACTTCCCCCAGATGTAGTCATATTCTAACAGATGAAGATTATATAGGTCCTGTCTGACATGTTCTTCCCTAAATGAAGTCAAGAGGGCTCAACACACACACTAACTTTTCATCCTGGGTTAGATGGTCTCCTCCACACACATTTTCACCTATAGGTCCCAACAGATAACCCCCGAATTTGATTTCAGGTGAGACTGTTCTCCTAAAACACAGACCCATCTATCCTAATGCCTAATAGCAATATCTATCAGGATACCCCATAGGCACCATCAAATTAAACTTGCTGAAATGAACCTTTTCTTTTCTTTTTAAAGCCTGCTTCTTCTGTGTTCCCACTCCTGTGCCAAGTTCCAGATACCACCAACTCTCATCCCCTAAGCCAAAGATCCCCAAGGACTTCTCCTATCCTTCCACTTTACCATCTTTCTCCCTCACATCCTCACCCCAATTAATCTAACAATCACCAAAGCATTTTCATTCTTGCTCAAATCTCCACAGACCTAGTTCAAGCCTTTTCACCATGCTAGAATCCTAGACTATTGTAATTGTTTTCCCTGGTACCTTTCTTTGCTCACTTCCTAGAACTTAGATTTCCTAATCCACTCAAAATTCCTCTGTTGATTCCCTATTTTCAACTCCTTAGCATGACATTCACAGCCTTAAATTATAGGAATTAATCCAAAATCTGAAAAGTTACTTTTTGCAACCTTTATTTCCCTGACATCCTGACAGTCAAAAAGGGTAAAAATACAAAAATTCCTATTTCCAAACTCTAACTCTTTATAAAGAGATTTTTAAAAATGGTCCATATCAACTTTGGTGTTAAAGCAATTTCCTAATATTAAGACATCAATAAAGCGATACAAGAGGGAGGCAAGACACCTAACATCAATCCTGCTCTGGTATTACTTCCTCTGTACTCCATTTTCTCTTCAGTAAAAGGAGTAAGGTCTGGTCAATTTTCTTCTTTTCAATATTTCTTTATTTTTGGGAGACAGGCAGACAGACAGACAAAGCATGAGTGGGAGAGGAACAGAGAGAGAGGGAGACACAGAATCTGAAGCAAGATCCAGGCTCTGAGCTCTCAGCACAGAGAGCCCGACGTGGGGCTCAAACCCATGCACCAGAGATTATGACCTGAGCCAAACTCAGACACTTAATTGAGGCACTCCCGGAAAATTTTCTTAATATTCCTATCAACTCTAAAATCTGTGAGTTTACAAAAGTTGGCAATTTTATGTAGTAGGGGGCACAAATCATATAAAGTTAACACTTCAGAGGCTTCCAAGATTCTTAGATTTTTTTTCTTCTTAACTAGAAGGAACCTTATAGTTACCATCCCACTCTAGCACCCATTTTACAAAAGAGAGAAACTGTATAAAGGAATACCATCTGAGCAGCTCTCTGTGATTTAAATACTAATGGGGGTGCCCAGGTGGTTCAGTTGGTTAAGTGTCTGACTTTGGCTCAGGTAATGATCTCACAGTTTGTGAGTTCAAGCCACATGTCGGGCTCTGTGCTGACAGCTCAGAGACTGGAGACTGCTTTCAGATTCTGTGTCTCCCTCTCT
This sequence comes from Crocuta crocuta, assembly GCF_008692635.1. NCBI lineage: Eukaryota > Metazoa > Chordata > Mammalia > Carnivora > Hyaenidae > Crocuta > Crocuta crocuta. The sequence continues at coordinate 2,138,926 of NW_027530625.1, forward strand.
CTCTGCCCCTCCCCCACTTACACTCCGTGTCTCTCTCTCTCTCTCTCTCTCTCTCTCAAAAATAAACACTAAAGGGGCGCCTGGGTGGCTTAGTCGGTTAAGCGTCCAACTTTCGCTTGGGTCATGATCTCGCGGTTCGTGGGTTCGAGCCCCACGTCGGGCTCTGTGCTGACTGCCAGCTCGGAGCCTGGAGCCTGTTTCAGTCTGTGACTCCCTCTCTCTCTGACCCTCCCCTGTTCACACTGTCTCTCTCTCTCTCCTAGAAATAAATAAAACATTAAAAAAAAAAAACACTAAAAAATGTTTTTAATAAATAAATAATCATGGTCCTAAAGACACACTTTTTTAAATATTTATTTTTTGGGGAGGCAAAGCACGAGCAGGGGAGGAGCAGACAGAAGGAGACACAGAATCTGAAGCAGGCTCTAGGCTCTGAGCTGTAGCATGGAGCCCAATGCAGGGCTTGAACCCATGAACCAGGAGATCCTGACCTGAGCCAAAGCCGATGCTTATTGACTGAGCAACCAAGGTGCCCCAAGACTTCACAATTTTTGTAATCTAAAAATAGGAACAACAATAGTACTTACAACACATCATAGGGCTGTTGAGAGGATTAAGTGAAATTTAAAGATTTTAAAAGCACTCAAGATATTATCTAGTATGGGGCACCTGGGTGGCTCAGTCAGTTGAGCATCCAACTTCGGCTCAGGTCATGATCTTGTGGTTCGTGGGTTCGAGCCCCATGTTGGGCTCTGTGCTGACAGCAAGCTCAGAGCCTGGAGCCTGTTTCGGATTCTGTTGTCTCCCTCTCTCTCTGACCCTTCCCTGCTCACGCTCTCTCAGAAATAAATAGAACATTAAAAAAAATTTTTTTTAAGATATTACCTGGTGCATAGTAAATATTCAATAAGAGTTAGCCATCATCATCATAGTTGGTAAGTGAAGTCGTTCTGATCTTTGCCTTCCAAATCTTAAATACAAGGATACTTAGAAAACAGAATTCTTTATTTAAAAATGCAAACCACTTTGCAGTAGCTCTAGGGAAACTCTTCCATTCTATGTATGCACAGGGAATAGAGCCTTTTATTAAGTCATCACTCAGCACTATCACTGAGATATTGGTTTCTTAATGAGGCTACTGCATTCATGTGAAAACTGACCCCTGGGTCAACCATTCAGATCTCAGACCAGATGAATGAAAAAAATGATTGGGGCATGTTTAAGAGCCACAGATACTAGTCTATCCTGTTCCACTAAAATCACACTGCACTTGTAAAATGCATGCTTCCTTACAGTTTTTGATACCTGTTATAAATTCTACAGCTTAGAGGTAAAATTCCTCTTCTAGCATTATCATGCATTAGCATTAGCAGAAATAGTAAAGTAGCATTCTTGCTTCCAGATATCTCAAAACTAAGTGAAATACTGAAACTAAGGCTTCCAGAGTAAGAGCCATTATTTGGTATATAGTTGTTCTGACCTAACATTAAGCAATCCTCTCTCTGAATATGCCTCACATTCCTGAATAAGTCAAAATGACCATAATATTCAGAAGCAAGTAATGGCTAACCATGTCAAATGAGAAGAGCATATCTGTAAGGTCAACAAGGCAGAATGAAATACAAGCTGACCTGGAAATTGACGCTGTATAGATACACTGGTTACTTACAGTCCCTACCACATCAGTCTTCATGTTTTTAGTTCATGTATTACTCACCTTTTATCTTGTTCCAAATAGTATTTAAGTAGACTAATATGCTATTTTGCTTTATTTCCTAAAAGACATTAAGTATTAAAATGTCCTCCCATTACACACAGAAGAGATCTGCTTCTGTGTCACATGCCCAGGGCCAGCATTGCCTCCCCATTGGCAAGGATCTGTTCTAAACTCCACAGTATCTTTCTTCAACACCACAAATTAGCTTTGGATTTTGTTCTTTTCTCTGTAAACACAAAGATTCCTTTAAAAAAGAAAAATCATAACCAGTTAAGAAAACAAAAATTTTTAAGTTTTTTTAATTTTTTGTTTCTGAGAGAGAGACAGACAGACAGACAGACAGACAGCGTGAGCAGGAGAGGGTCAGAGAGAGAGGGAGATACAGAATCTGAAACAGCCTCCAGGCTCTGAGCTAGCTGTCGGCACATAGCTCAAAGCAGGGCTCAAACCCATGAACCAACCGTGAAATCATGATCTGAGCCAAAGTCAGACACTTAACTGACTAAGCCACCCAGGCGCCCCTAAGCAAGTTTTTTTTTTTT